>NC_089280.1:29507760-29807760 GCF_963678975.1 Dysidea avara
AGGATTAACTTTCAAGACGCTATAAAAGAGACATCGGAGCAATTTAAGATTCGTTTAAAGGATAAACAGATCTCTAGTTAACTTACTGACGTCATGGCACCTCCTTTGTGACCAATGTTATTCAATTAGCGTCCCCGGAATGTGGGGACGGCTCAGAAGTAAACAGCTATTGGAGTTGCACCAGACCCTTTTTTCCCCACCCAATATACGGAAAAAAAGCGGTCTGGCCACGCGAGACCAACGTTTGATTACCTGCTGGAAGTGCCACTGATAACTTGTACAGCAATGGTAAGCTGCAAACTTCAATCTGAGAAAGCATTCCGTTCCGCAGTTTAGTCCATCATTCCGTTCCGTTCCGTAGAATAGACCCCACCGTCATTGATTCCTTGGTCACGGGGCTTACCCTTGCTCTGGGACTTTACCTGTTCAGACACCCTGGCCCCATCTAATTTATCTACTTCTGCAAGTGGTGCCAGCCGGCTGGCAAACTCTGCAGAGTCAGCTAAGTGCAGAAAGTATTCTTCTCTGATTCCATCATTTCACTTCTCCCCTTTAGGCCAACATAATAAGATTCCTTGTTTCCCGTCACCTTGAGAGCAATCTGGTAATGAGGGCGGGTGGTTATTATTATTAATAACTAAAATTTTATTATTTTGGTCAGCCTTAACTGTCCATAAGTTAACTAGTCTAAAATAGCATTCTAGCTAGCTACAATGGATGTTTAAGAGCTTGTCATAAGCATACCAGACAAGTAAGCACTTAGGAAAACGTTTAGCAACAAGGTAAGGAGTTCAAAAATGCTATCAAGCAAATAAATATCATTAAAATGTGTTGTAGTAGAATAACTGAGTGTATGGCTGACTGCTCTATTAGAGTATTTCGATCTTTATACAGAAATATTTCGTATTTCTAAATAGTTATAAATTCTAAATGCAATAATAATTGTGACCGGGCCTGCAAAAACAGGGCATGTGGGCACAAACTACACCCTGTCACTCTACAGGTCATATCTCAGTATTGGAAAAGTATATTTCCATTCTGTAACTTGCATCATGATGCCAATTAAATGCTTATTAATAGCTGGAAATTGCAGTTTCATAGCATAATGGTGCAAAATGTTATGAGTGGTGAAACTTTGAAAAAGTAGGCAAAAATTGTGTGCCCACATGTCCTATTTTCGCAGGCCCGGTCACAATTACCAATGCGGTAGGCAAAGTGGGTATGCGGGCGGGTGACGGGAAACAAGGAATTAATAAATGTTGGCCTTATGTGTTGACACCTTGGGTGCTTGGGGATCATGTGCACGCTCATTAGTGAGGCGGATACGTTCCCGGGTGATGGAACAGTCTGGTGATAATAGGGCCACCCAATTTTTGATTCAGAACGTTGCCATTGATGTTCAACGTGGCAATGCTGCTTCTGTAATGGCAACAATACCATCATCCCAGGACTGGGCAGAGTTTGCCTCTCTGCCCACTGTTTAAGTGTTTATTTATATTATCATTGTCTTAGTATCTTAAAAATAATAAATTAAAAAAAAAGTATTAGTTTTCACGCCTACTAGGCAAACCGCTTAGAGCAATGAGCTGAAAATCAGTGTATAGCTGGAATAATCTTCATAGAAAGTCCTTGCAGTAGTACAGAAGAATCGGATTACAAACCACTGAGTTATGGTTCGAAAGCCAACTCCGTGTAGCAAATGCGAGATCGAGATACTCTAATAGAACAGTCACCCTAATAGAGCATTCAGTTAATTTATTTACTCCATTATAGAATTCTATTACATTGCAAGTTATTCTGTAGGGAGTTCAGCTGCAAAAAGTTAATCTTATAGACAGTTCAGCAAGAAGCAAGTCACCTTGCGGATAGTTAAGCAAATATATCACAGTAGAGATTCAGAACATTACAAGTCACACTGAAGAGAGTTCAGCTATAAACAAGTCATGCACTCTGTAGAGAATTCAGCTACAATTAAGTCATTCTCTAGAGAATTCAGCTACACACAAGTCACTGTGGAGAGAGTTCAGCTACAAACAAATTACCCTGTAGAGAGATATAGTTACAAACAAAACACTTTGCAGAGAGTTCAGCTACAAACAAATCAACCTTTAGAGCGATCAGCAACAAACAAATAAACTTGTAGAGAGATCAGCTAGAAACAAATCAACCTGCAGAGAGATGAGCTACAAACAAATCAGTTTGTAGAGAGATCAGTTACACACGAATCAACCTGTAGAGAGATAAGCTAGAAACAAATCACCCTGTGGAGAGTTAAGCTACAAATATATCACTGTAGAGATTCAGAACATTACAAGTCACACTGAAGAGAGTTCAGCTATAAACAAGTCATGCACCCTGTAGAGAATTCAGCTACAATTAAGTCACTCTCTAGAGAATTCAGCTACACACAAGTCACTGTGGAGAGAGTTCAGCTACAAACAAATTACCCTGTAGAGAGATCAGCTACAAACAAAACACTTTGCAGAGAGTTCAGCAACAAACAAATCAACTTGTAGAGAGATCAGCTAGAAACAATTCAACCTGCAGAGAGATCAGCTACAAACAAATCAGCTTGTAGAGAGATCAGTTACACACAAATCAACCTGTAGAGAGATAAGCTAGAAACAAATCACCCTGTAGAGAGTTCAGCTACAAAAAAAATCATCCTGTAGAGACATCAGCTAGAAACTAGACACATGAGTTCAGCTACAAACAATCACCCTGTAGAGAGTTCAGCTAAAACAAATCAACCTGCAGAGAGATCAGCTACAAACAAATCACCTTATAGAGAGTTCAGCTACAAACAAATTACCATGTAGAGAGATCGGCTACAAACAAATCAACCTGCAGAGAGATCAGCTACACACAAATCAACTTGTAGAGAGATCAGCTACAAGCAAATTACCCTGTACAGAGATCAGCTAGAAACTATAAGGAGTTCAGCTACAAGCAAATCACCCTGTAGAGAGTTCAGCTAAAGCAAATCAACCTGCAGAGAGATCAGCTACAAACTAATCACCTTATAGAGAGTTCAGCTACAAACAAATTAACCTGTAGAGAGATTGGTTACAAACAAATCAACCTGCAGAAAGATCAGCTACACACAAATCACCCTTTAGAGAGATCAGCTAGAAACTAGACACAATATAAGGAGTTCAGCTACAAGTAAATCACACTGTAGAGAGTTCAGCTAAAACAAATCAACCTGCAGAGAGATCAGCTACAAACAAATTACCTTATAGATAGTTCAGCTACAAACAAATTACCCTGTAGAGAGATCGGCTACAAACAAATCAACCTGCAGTGAGATGACCTACAAAAACGCACCTTGTACAGAGTTTATTTACAAGCAAATTACCCTGTAGAGAGCTCAGGTAGAAGAATTCACCTTGTAGAGAGTTCAGCAACAAAGAAACCACCATGTAGAGAGTTCAGCTGCAAACAAATCACCCTGTAGAAAATTCAGTTACAAACAAATCACGCAGTAGTAAGATCAGCTAGAAGAAGTTACCTTGTAGAGAGTTCAGCTACAAAGAAACCATCATGTAGAGAGTTCAGCTACAAAGAAATTACCCCGTATAGAGTTCAGCTAGAAGAAGTCACCTTGTAAAGTGTTCAGTTACAAAGAAACCATTATGTAGAAATTTCAGCTGCAAACAAATCACTCTGTAGAGAGTTCAGCTACAAAGAAACCGCCATTTAGAGAGTTCAGCCTCAAACAAATCACCCTGTAGAGAATTCAACTACAATAAATCACCCTGTAGAGAAGAAGTTACCTTGTAGAGAGTTCATGCTACAAAGAAACCATCATGCAGAGAGTTCAGCCAAAGAAACCACCATGTAGAGAGTTTAGCTACAAACAAATCACCTATAGATAGTTCAGCTAGAAACAAATCACCCCGTAGAGAGATCAGCTGGAAGAAGTCACCTTGTAGAGAGTTCAGCTACATAGAAACCATTATGTAGAGAGTTCAGCTGCAAACAAATCACCCTGTAGAGAGTTCAGCTACAAAAAAATCACCCAGTAGAGAGTTCAATTAGACGAAGTCACCTTATAGAGAGTTCAACTACAAAGAAACCATCATGTAGAGAGTTCAGCTACAAAGAAACCACCATGTAGAGTGTTCAGCTACAAAAAATCACCCTGTAGAGAGTTCAACTAGGCGAAGTCACCTTATAGAGAGTTCAGCTACAAAGAAACCATCATGTAGAGAGTTTAGCTGCAAACAAATCACCTGTAGAGAGTTTGGCTAGAAACAAATCACCCTGTAGAGAGACCAGCTAGAAGAGGTCACCTTGTAGAGAGTTCAGCTACAAAGAAACCTTCCTGTGTATAGTTCAGCTACATTTCAAGCCGCCCAGTAGAGAGATCAGCTGCAAAAAATATCCTGTGGGGAATAATGGGCATGTAATAAATATATGTATATAATTTGTATAATTACTAATAAAATCAAAAGTAATTGAAGTATTAAAATCTTCTTTAAGTTCTTTTCTTCTTCCTGTGGTAAAAAAAAACACATGGGTTAAAAAAGCCCCAAAGCCAGCCATATGCCGGCTTTGCAGTATACAAATACAAAAAGAAGTGATATCTGATCAAAAACAGCCAAGCTTTAAAAAGAGGTGCGGCCCCCAAATAGGCCACGGTGAAAAAGATGTGAAATCCAAGGTGGCGGCGAAGAAATGGCTGTGATGGTAGGTTAATGGTTAAATTTTAATAACGACAATTCAGGTGAATTTTGTGCCGCTTGGTCTTGGCACCAAATTCACCTGAATTGTCGTTATTAAAATTTAACCATTAACCTACCATCACAGCCATTTCTTCGCCGCCACCTTGGATTTCACATCTTCTTTCACCGTAGCCTATTTCGGGGCCGTACCTCTTTTTACAGCTTGGCTGTTTTTGATTAGATTAGAGTATCTCGATTTTTTTTAACGGAATGTGCAGTCTGCAGATTTTCCTACTGTTAAAGCTTTATAATCACCTCAAAGTGCTAGCATAATTACTGATTCCCACACATACCCATTATGCTCGAAATTATGCCGGCATGATCGCCGCATCCCTAACACCCACAACTGTTATGGTGTAGTAGGAACATCCTTGGGTGTTTGCACTGCACTAATTCAATTTTGAACACTTGGTGTTTTTTAACACCCTTTGGTGCTTATGTACACCTGGTTTAGTTAATAAAATTAACACAATTCGGTCACACATTAAGTTTGTAAGTCAATAAGAGTATACAGGCTAGCAATTAGGCCCCTATTCGGTGATTATTAGTTTCTCATCCAGCCTTTCTAATTATTATGATGCGGGCGGGAGGATATTACCATTATACCATTATTTTATAATATTAACACACTGATGTACTACCTTGTCCAAATTGTCTTTTTTTCTTACTACAAACATTTCCTTCACCAGCTGATTCTACTTTTCGTGATCGCCAACTGTTTTTCGACAGTCAACTGAAAGCCTGCATTGATGAAGTTTTTTTTTTGATTAAGTAAAATTAAATATATATTAAATACAAAATTCTAACTAGCTTAACTACCAAACTAAGTACTTTAACTACAAAACTAGCTACCTTAACTAGAAAACAACCTTAATTAATAACTTAGTTCAACAAGTCTATGCCATCTTCTAGGCATAAGCCATAATGCCTCAGGATCATTTTGGCATTATATCGCCAGAGAGTAACTGACAAGCGCTGAAGCAATTGCTTCCTTGCAAACTGTCTGGGAATACCACTTTTAACAGTGGTACGGTCGGCAATCGTGGATAAGGTTGATAAAGCTAAGGGTGTCCAAACACCAAACGACTCGCAAACCAGGGGAAAAAATTCACCACCATGGTTATTAACAGTTTCCAAATAATGGTCATCCTTAGCCTCCTCACCGGCAGCAGCAGCTACCCCAGCCTTAGATGCAGCAGCGGAAATAAAGGAGGCTGAGTTGTGCATCTGACAGAGAGGTCAAAGTAAGCAGGTCGGCCTAGAGTAAAATCAGGATGGTAAATGTCCCCAGGATGAGATTGATCAGAGGCAATGCTTTGCTCACGGAGAACACCAGGGTGATCTTGCAGTAGAGCATGATGTACTATAGAAACAAGAGCATCATGGCGTTGGATACGTAGTGGGCCATGAGAGCAACCAAGAAGATGGTCACCAAACTGATCTATGACAGACAAACATGTACAAAGTGGTAACAATGGGAAAAGAGGAACACCCAGTGTTGGGCAAGTTACTTTGTAAAAGTAACTAGTTACATATTACATATTACTTGCAACAGAACTATTTAGTTACAGTTACATATTACCCATAAAATAAAGTAACTGTAATAATATTACATATTATATTACTTCTTGTCCACAGCCTTAAGCTGTCACGTGTGAAACTACCACTTTATCACGTGACATGATTGCGCTGTTGGACAATATGCAAATTTTGGTTATAAGTAAGAAGCTGGTGAATAAGCTTCATGCAGTAGGCCTCGTTACTTCGCTGTGGCTAGGCATTACTCAGAGGATAACTAACGAGATTAGTAACTTCGTTACTTGTAGTAATAATATTACATAATATTAGACTCGTTACAGTAACTATATTACTTAGGTAACGCGTTATATTTGTAAGTAAAGTAGCTTGCGTTATATTACCTGTTTTTATAGCGTATTTCGTTATATTACTTTGTTACCACAAAAGTAATAATATTACGTAACGCGTTACATAAGTAGCGCGTTACTCCCAACACTGGGAACACCCAACCATAAACGGACAGCGATAACAAACTCATGTGGAGAAAAGGCCAAACCCAATGTTGGTTGAGGGATGGCCTTCAGCCAGCCACTGCTGACACCAGAGGAGTGAGCAACAGCACGTAAACGAGCCTGGTCACGGATTGTGGAGGTGTTGAAAATGCTTGCAAATAATTGATCATCAAGGGAAGCCTGTAAGTTATTTTGAGAAGATAAGTTAGAAGGCAAGATGGATAGACTTTGGAAATAGGAGATAGCACAATTTTCACCTGGAAAAAAAAGTCTTCTAACTTTGCTGAAGTCGATAGAGCACGATTGCAACTGGCACTGCAGCAATTTGCTAAGGAAAACAACAGTTCTCCTGGTGATATATAGCACATTGTAGCGTTCATCAACAAAAATTATAACAGTTTGGTATCACGTGTTCTTCTGAGCATGCGCAGAGTAAATAATGGCTTACCATGCGGTAGCTTAAGAAGGATGCAGGCGGTGGATGAGAAACTAATAATCACCAAATAGGGGCCTAATACAAACAAAAATATCTTCCAGCATTGCACATACATTAAATCGTTAATCATTTACAATGAAGAAGGCCAAACAATGGATAGGCTGGCAAAAGCATCAAGCAAAATGCCAGCATAATAGGACGATTTTCAAGATTTTAAATCAAATTCGCAATGCGCTCGCCAAAAATGCAGCAAAACGTGAGCACACTACACTTTGGTACTGCATTTCATATCAAGAAATTGTGCGACGCTATTATTTTTATTGTTTCTTGGCTGATTATTCACCCTTCGCGGAAACAAGATCGAGATACTCTAATAGAGCAGTCAGGAAAGGCTGATATACTCTAATAAAACAGCCAACTCTAGAGCATAATCTTGATTTTGAGAGCATAATAGGCTGGATTTTTGAATACTGCTCAAGAGAATAATAGGCTAGTTTCAAAGCATAATTGGCTCAATCCTATTGATAACAAGTGCAAGAAAGAATTAGGAATTTTCCATATGAGTAGGGACTGGAGCAATAAAAAGCATTGAAACAAGCCGCTGAAACAAAACACAACTGAATGATTGCATTTTAATCCCTACTTTAACCATAGCAGGCTATAAAGTAGGGATTAAAATGCAATCATTCAGTTGCGTTTTGTCTCAGTGGCTTGTTTCAGTGCTTTGTATTGCTGCAGTCCCTACTCATATAGAAAATTCCTAATTTTTCTTGCACTTGTTTGTGTACTGTTTTTTTGTAAATTTTTATTGAATAACCGTATAGTAATCCCCCTCTGCAATTCTTGAAATACACAGCTCAGTAAACGTTCCTAAGAATGCGGATTTTTAACAAACCACTTTAAACAACACATTACCCACAGAAGTATCTTTTCAACTGTTTTATAGTGTGTCTACAGTATTATTTTCCACTAATTAGGGTCTCCACTCAAAATTGGAAGGTGCTTCATTTTCTTGTTTCTGGAGATTTTCACACAGATTTACCTTTAAGATAAAGAAAACAAGTGCTAATTTGTTGTTGGAGTGTTTGCAGCAGTTGCTATCAGCACAATTTTAGCATATGTAGCTAAATATCCAAAAAGTGGTCACGTGACCAAAAATCCCTTCATATAGGATTTCCACTGCAAAATAAGATGATGCCTCAGCCTTTTAAATTATTTTCATGCGGGCTGACCTTAAGATAAAACAAACAAGTGCTATATTAGTAAATTGTCTATTGTTTTCAATATCAATGCAGTTTTAACTGTAAATACCTAAAAAGTGGTCACATGGCCAACAATCCCATAACAGCTATACAGGATGCTAAAGCACTACAAGATGTAGAAGTCTTCATTATAAGGCAAGAAAACATACTAATTGTGACTTCGGTCACCCTAAAATACAATGATTTTCTAATAAGCTGCCCAATTCAACTATTATGATATTTTTGGCCACGTGACCACTTTTTGTATGTTTTGTGTGTTAAACTTATGCTGATACCCAATGCTACAGGCAATCCAATAATAAATTAGCACTTGTTTGCTCATAAAGGTCAGTCTGTGTGATAATCACCAGAGACAACAAAAGGAAGCACCTTCTTATTTTTGACTTGGAAACCCTACACTAATTCTCTCAACAGAGCCTCAGGGCTGCTTTTACTTTTAGTTCGCGTAAGTACGGGTCATGCCTACTTTCTAGACGATGAGATACGCGAGCCTATGAGGCCTACTACGGTGTTTTTCAGTTGTAGTACACCTGAAAAGTGCTCTGGGAAAGCTACCCATAGAGTCTGTAGAGAGGCGCCATATACAACCGGTCGGAAAAGAAACCACCTTCGAGCCAAAGCAAACACTCTAATCCTTGCGCGTGTAGTGGCGATGTTTCTAATCCTTGCGCGTGTAGTGGCGATGTTGAACAGGCAGCAGCATATCCCGAGGTGTATTCCAACATTAAAATCACGTGCTTGCTACAATTATGCTACACGTTTATTCCAATATGTTAGGGCGCTGTGGTGTGCGTGCTTTGATGGAGGCCATACCCATGAGAAATGGCCACGATAAAGAAGATAAAACAGTAAGACAGCAGTGTACACATCGTAGGTATTTAGTATTGTGAAAGTTTTTTCTCCACAAAATTTGAAGTGTTTGTGCCAAAGAAGCAAGGCTGTAGCTGTAGCCAGTTTTCCGCTACGCTTGACTGAAAGCATCAGTGAGGCAGGCAGTGAGGCAGTAGAAAAGTTGCTAAAATAATGTTTTAAAAAAATTTCGTAGCACCTTGTCGGAAACGTTTCGGGTAGTTCTGAAGACACAATTGGGCTTGTTTATACCTGACCAATACTGTGAAATGGCCGTGAAGGATTACTAAAGATGATTTTGTGTTGATTTTTCTTTGTGGACCATGCCCACACCTTCATCGTCCCTACTATACAGTACTATTGTACTGTATGATATGGTGCATCCATGTCATGTGGTTCCCACTACACCCTCAACACAAAATATTAGCCTTTATTTTCCTCAGTAAGTTTGCTGTTTCGACTGTCTGCATGTTCTTTTCTTCCTGATGATGCCAAAAAGCATGATGCACAAATTTTAAAACATACTAGACTCAAACCATATGTGACCAGATTTTACAAAACTAATCCAAATTGCACATCAGGCAAAACCAAACTAACACCTCCAGTGGATAGCTACACTATTGTACTAATAGCTTTGACACTCAGTATCACTCAACTACTCGAGGCTGGTTTCAACAGATGTCTTTTCTGGGTGGTGTGCAGAGCTCAAATGGCAGTTTTAGGCCTTGTGAAGGACCTGGCTTGGCAAGAATAATCAGTGGTTTACTGGTGGACAGCCTGATATTGTTGGCCAGACGTTTTTCTGTGGATTTTGCTACATATCAGGCACTAAGGAGCCAGTACAGCCCTGCATGTAATCTTGTCTCTGGACTCCAATCATGGTCTGCCGCCATTTTGAGGTCTAACGCTTGCCCACCATCACCCTCCTTGTCCAACTGCTCAGGTTTTCTATCTTATTTGGCGGGAAACTCTGTGAGCAGCTGCAAGTACTGGAAGTGGTCTGAAAGGTAACAGATTGATGCATCTTTTGTGTGAATTTCATACATGTGCTTGCTATCCTTGGAGAGTTATGCTGGCTTGAATTCTTTAAAGCTTATCTCGAAACTTCCAATGTGTAATTTGGATGGTTTTTCCAAAATCCAGTCACATATAGTGATCACTGACTTGAAATGTACAAATAAATTTATAGCCATTTAAACCATACATTAAAATAAATAAGTGAATAAAGCCATATATGCAACAGGTTAAAAATTACGTTATACATGTCCTGGTTTATGTGTTCACATAGCTTGAGCTGTCTTCATCAACTTCTGACTATTTTGTGATTTGTGTAGGAATCCTACAGTGGGGATGACGTTAGTAATACATACCACAAGTGATAATTTTAATTACAGTGAAATGGCATTAATAGGTCCACCTACAGAATATGCTATTAATGAGGTGGCTGCTAATTATCCAATGTGTGTGATAACTAATGTGTTTTACAGGTGTTAAGCATAATGATGTCTTTTACTCTCTGTAGTTTACTTACTAACCAACTATGTAACTATAGGGTGCAACCCTTGAGGCACAGTTGCAAGAATTTCAATGAACTACTTGTTCTGTATTTTCAGAAGGAAAAACATGGCCACATGGCCATCTTATCAACAATTGAATCACAGATTCTATAGGAAATGTGTCTGACAGAAAAGACATCATGCCTAGCTGCATTACCACTTCTCTACACACCACACAACAACACAGCTAGTCATTACCTGTCACACATTATGGCAGTCACTTTTTGGCTGTTCTGCCATGACTCAGATTCCTCCACACTGTTATTTTCACCCCATGTCATTACAAACAGTCCATGATTGTGTATTAAATCGATAACTTCTGACAGGTTGTTCACCTGATCAACACATACACTAATACCCTGTAACATAATAGACCAATGCTGAATGTATAATCTCCAGGCACATATGTATAGGAATAGCATATAGTAACATCAGTAGTGTGTAAAATTACACACAGTGGAACATTTCTTAAAAGCACACACATAGCTATTGGTCTCCTTATTGGTTATTTTTTACATACTTGACTTGACTTGACAGATTAAAGTATTATACTAGCAAAGTAATGAAAGTGGTCTTAGAAGTTCTGTACAATCACAGTAACACTTACAGCAAAGTTTTGTGACTTTGAAAAAGCAACTGCATCACAAGCAGAATGATTCCTTATGTCAACAGCTAAGGGATACTTCAATGATTTGCTCTCCGTTAAGAAGAAGACTGGAATTTGCGGCTGTTTCAATTGTAACCTGAAAGAGTTAATCATTTAGTAATCAGTGATGTTATCAACCTCTCACATTGTACAAAGTGATGGATCAAATGTTGACATCACCATATTCCTTTTTGAACCATATTGGTATAATGTAGAGATGATTACATCAGCAATTGTGTTACGGTTGACGTATGGGAAATAGTCACACTCCTCACCATCCTAACACAATACATAAGTCACTATACACAAAAATGTGGCCCGCTGAACGAAAACTCAACTTGTTTGCATATTTCTGTTTTTTATTATATAAATGCCACTGAAATACATTAGATAAAAAATGTGTCCTACATAAATAATTTTACTCATGTTTTAATTAGTGTTGTTTTAGTTAACTATAACTAAAACTAAAAGTACTTTTAGTAAGGCAAATATGTATTAGTTAACAAACTATAACCTCCATTATTATAACTAAAACTAAATCTATAACTAAAAACCGCAGAATAATTTACTAGAACTAAATCTAAAACTAAAAAGAATTAAGAAAGATTACTAAAACTATAACTAAAACCAAAAGATTTTCTATGCTCAACTAAAACTATAACTAAAATTAAAAGGCTTTCATGTTTTTAACTAAAACTAAAACAACAAAGACAATATAACCATAACTAAATCTATAACTAAAATGAATTAAGAAAGATTACTATAACTAAAACTCTTCACTATATTGTTCAGACCAATGTATGTATAAGTTCACATATGTTCTACAGGTGGAACAAAGCACAGAATGAAACTGTGCTGCTGTGTGTAGCATCAAAACATCAACATATGCTATATAGTTTGTGACCTGATGGTGGTTTAGTTAACTTACTAAAACTAAAAGTACTTTTAGTAAGGCAAATATGTATTAGTTAACTAAAACTAAAACTATAACTAAAAGCAAATCCATATTATAACTAAATCTATAACTATAATAAAATACAACAGAATATTTTACTAAAACTAAATCTAAAACTAAAAAGAATCGGAAAAGATTACTAAAACTATAACTAAAACTAAAAGATTTTCTTATGTACAACTAATACTATAAAACATTTTTAGAAATGTTACTATAAGGCCCCTATTTAGTGATTATTAATGTCTCATCCACCGCCTGCATCCTTCTTAAGCTACCGCATAGTAAGCCATTATTTACTCTGCGCATGCTCAGAAGAACACGTGATACCAAACTGTTATAAATTTTGTTGATGAACGCTACAATGCGCTATATATCACCAGGAGAACTGTTGTTTTCCTTAGCAAATTGCTGCAGTGCCAGTTGCAATTGTGCTCTATCGACTTCATCAAAGTTAGAAGACTTTTTTTCCAGGTGAAAATTGTGCTATCTCCTATTTCCAAAGTCTATCCATCTTGCCTTCTAACTTATCTTCCCAAAATGACTTACAGGCTTCCCTTGATGATCAATTATTTGCAAGCATTTTCAACACCTCCACAATCCGTGACCAGGCTTGTTTACATGCTGTTGCTCACTCCTCTGGTATCAGCAGTGGCTGGCTGAAGGCCATCCCTCAACCAACATTGGGTTTGGCCTTTTCTCCACATGAGTTTGTTATTGCTGTCCGTTTATGGTTGGGTGTTCCTCTTTTCCCATTGTTACCACTTTGTACATGTTTGTCTGTCATAGATCAGTTTGGTGACCATCTTCTTGGTTGCTCTCATGGCCCACTACGTATCCAACGCCATGATGCTCTTGTTTCTATAGTACATCATGCTCTACTGCAAGATCACCCTGGTGTTCTCCGTGAGCAAAGCATTGCCTCTGATCAATCTCGTCCTGGGGACAATTACCATCCTGATTTTACTCTAGGCCGTCCTGCTTACTTTGACCTCTCTGTCAGGTGCACAACTCAGCCTTCCTTTATTTCCGCTGCTGCATCTAACGCTGGGGTAGCTGCTGCTGCCGGTGAGGAGGCTAAGGATGACCATTATTTGGAAACTGTTAATAACCATGGTGGTGATTTTTTTCCCCTGGTTTGCGAGTCGTTTGGTGTTTGGACACCCTTTGCTTTATCAACCTTATCCACGATTGCCGACCGTACCACTGTTAAAAGTGGTATTCCCAGACAGTTTGCAAGGAAACAATTGCTTCAGCGCTTGTCAGTTACTCTCTGGCGATATAATGCCAAAATGATCCTGAGGCATTATGGCTTATGCCCAGAAGATGGCATAGACTTGTTGAACTAAGTTATTAATTAAGGTTGTTTTGTAGTTAAGGTAGCTAGTTTTGTAGTTAAAGTACTTAGTTTGGTAGTTAAGCTAGTTAGAATTTTGTATTTAATATATTTAATTTTACTTAATCAAAAAAAAAAAAAAAAACTTCATCAAAGCAGGCTTTTAGTTGACTGTCGAAAAACAGTTGGCGATCACGAAAAGTAGAATCAGCTGGTGAAGGAAATGTTTGTAGTAAGAAAAAAAGACAATTTGGACAAGGTCTGTACATCAGTGTGTTAATATTATAAAATAATGGTATAATGGTAATACCCTCCCACCCGCATCATAATAATTAGAAAGGCTGGATGAGAAACTAATAATCACCGAATAGGGGCCTAACTATAACTAAAAGATTTTCACATTTTTAACTAAAACTATAACTAAAACTAAAACAACACAGAGAATATAACCATAACTAAATAAATAACTAAAAGGAATTAAGAAAAATTACTATAACTAAAACTAAAACTATTGATGAAACTGACTATGACTATAACTAAAACTAAAAGTCCTTACTAAAACAACGCTAGTTTTAATTGCTTCAGTAAACAGTGAAGGAAGA
This sequence comes from Dysidea avara, assembly GCF_963678975.1. Taxonomy (NCBI): domain Eukaryota; kingdom Metazoa; phylum Porifera; class Demospongiae; order Dictyoceratida; family Dysideidae; genus Dysidea; species Dysidea avara. Next base: position 29,522,157 of record NC_089280.1, read on the forward strand.
TTTGAATTGAAATATCATTGGATTCGCCTCTTCATGGGGAGTAAGAATATCTTTGTTTCATTTCTGTACCATTAAGTAAACGTGAGTTTTGTGTGCTTGGTTACGTAAAACATATCTTCATCATCGCCTTCTTGCTACATATACAGTATGGGTGTATTTAGGCCAAAAACTATACCTGATGAATGACCTAGTCCATAGGTATAATACCAACTTTGTTGCTTGTTGCACTTGAGTCGATTAAAGAAGTGCTCCAGGCTTTCCCAGATGTTCTTGATGCTCATACTCAGGTTGCAATTGTCCCTGAGGTCACTCATTTCAGTAGGAACCAATTAATATTATCTATTATAACATGAACCTGCATGGTTACAGGTGTCCAGGCAGCACCACTGATGTGTGATGTAGGATTACAGTGTAATCTCTTACATATTCCGATGACATCAACCCCTAAAAAAGGAGTGATAGCACCAGTGGCTGAGGATGAAGACACTTGAATTTACAGAAGAAGAGAGTGAAACAGAGCCTACAGAATCCACCACAATTGGGAGTCCACTACATCAGAAGATGAAGAACAGATTCCAGTAGAAAAGCAACTGAGGTGCCGGTTTGAGTCTGCCCTCATGTTGCTGTTTGCTACCTGTGTAGCATGTGGCAGTACCTTTATTTCCATCAAATGCGATGTGATTGAATCTTTCCTCAGCATCAAGCAAGCATGCAGCCAGTGTAATAATACATTTGTTTGGGAAAGCCAGCCATATATACGTAACATTCCAGCTGGGAATCTTCTGACATCTGCTACTATTCTGTTCACTTACCAGCTAAGGCACTCAGAGTATTTAAGACCCTTCATTGTGCTACAATAAGTAGAAAAACATTTTTTAGACATCAGAAAAAATATCTCCACCCTGCCATTCGTGTTATTTGGGAGAAGAACCAATTTCTACTCCTTAGCAAACTGAAAGAGAAACAGCAAGGCTTGGTAATTGGTAGTGATGGAAGATCTGATAGCCCTGGACACAGTGCCAAGTATGGATCATATTCCATGCTTGAATTGAATCTTAATAAAATAATGGATATACAGCTTGTTCAGGTACAGCTATATTATGGTGAAGTATGTGGTGTATATTAACTATAAATTAAATGATTTACAACAGAGCAATGAAGTTAAGGGAAGCTACCATATGGAGAAGGAGGGCCTCCATTGCTGCATGGACTTTCTTCACAGACAGGCATAAGCAGATCAACAAATGGATATGTGAAGCACACCCACACATCAAACGCTATTTCAATACATGGCATGGAGCAATAGGAACATACTTGTGTGGTACCTGTTGCAATAATCAGAACTGGTGAATATATCTAAGTTTTCGCAAAAAAATTAGAGAAATTGGGTAAACAAAAGGATTGTGAATTGGTTAGTGAATGGCAGAAGAGCATCATCAACCATCTCTATTGGTGTGTGTCCACAACACCTGATGATGACAGTGAACTTGTGCAAGCCAAATGGTTATCACTGGACAACCATGTGCATGATGTTCACAGGAGGTACAGTACTAAATTTCCAAAGTGTTCTCGTGGTAGATTAAGACGTCAAGATAGGAAGAAAAAGTGGTTTAAACGACGTAAGTAAGGCATGATATCCACATATATAGTGATATGGTTGAGCATGTATATTATTGAATAGACACAGAAGCAAGTGAGAAGCTAACATCTTTTCTGACCAATTCAACACACTTGAGGGACATGACCCGCCTTTCTGGTGCTCACCAGACGGAGTCATTCCACAATGTTGCAATTAACTTTTTGCACCAAAGGCAGTTGCTTTTTCTTAGAAAGGAATGAAAGCAGGTAATGTATTAGTCACTTGGCTTCATTTTATTCATTCAATTTAGTGTTAATGTAATGATTGGTGTGTTAATTTCTCTATTGTGAGCTAACTATTTGCACCTTTAATCACTAATTGTGTGACCTAACCTGTAGACATAAAGTTACTTTTACATTGCAGGTTAAAACTAGCAGCATTGCATTTTAATAAAAACAGTAACCGTCTTCAATCAGTCACAAAGCAAGGTGTGGAACGGTATGATGTCGTACAACCTAAGTATAAGAGTGGTGGTTATCTTGTATGGAAAGTTCATGTGAAAGCTACATACAGTAAGAGAAATAAGGTTTATTTGATTTAGCTCATATGGTTAATGATATGTATGTAGGTTACGTTGAACAGCTACTACAAGAAACCATCGAACAATACAACACAGGAGGAAGCGATCTGCAAGAAGAAGATCCTAAACCACTATGCTCTGCTTTTGAGCGACCAGACAAAGCAACTGCAATACAACAGCACAAAAGTCGATTTAGCACTACTTAAGTATAGCATATTTGGATATCATTATTTTGCCCATAACAGTATAATTCACTTTAGCATTACACATGAATTTTACATGATATACATATATTATTATTATATATAGTAATATTACAATTTAGGGTACTTAAAACCTGCATATGTCTTTGAAGGAAAGGTGTGTGTTATTTTATCCACAGCACATTATTTTATCCACAGCACAACTTGGTGGCACTATTCTTACTGACTTTCCCAGCCAACCCCAGCACCAACGAGTCAGCTGACGGTAGCTTGTGAATCGGTACTGCCTGCACATTAAATTAAAAGGTTCAATGGAAATGTGCTATATCAATGTAACGTACTCATGAATGGATTCTTTATACTTACCATACTGTTTTCTGTATTGATAATATGCAGTATGCAGGACCCACTGGTTTAAACAAACCGCATCGAATCCTTCACTTTCAGTGATACATGAAGTACCAATTTCTTCCATCTTGTCTACCACTTCACCAATGGAACAGCAGCATATACATTCTCTTTTAGTGGGCATCATCTTACAATTGCCACAGTGATACCTGTAGGAATTGTATTATTAGGTGACAAGTAGTGGTAGAATAGTCATACCAACTCATATCATTGGGCAATTTCCCAAGTAGCTCTTCATCAGACGATGATTCATCCTCAGTCAGTTGGTCTGTATCACTAGCGTTAGCATTGAGGTTAGCATCTATTGGCTCCAATTTGTAAGGTTCAAGAGAGGTTCCAGCTATCTCCTCAGTATCTTCGTGATAGTCTGTGTCTTCGCTGAAAATACTCATTTCGTTGCTAGAGACCAAACTGGAAACGTCACTATATTCATCGGAAATATCTTGGGAATCAATCTATGATCAATCAAACTGAGATTTCAAGCCAGTAGTACAGCAGGAGTCCGTTGACGACTTGGAGGTATCCATAACAAAGTCTTTCTATACCTATTACTTCACTCTAATACGTGACTGAATTACTAATAAGATCTGATTCTTCCATGGAATGTATACTTCATTTACGCAGCGTTCCCCCTCTGATGTCAGCAACTTATGACGCGTTATGACGCGTTATAACGTATGATTACTCCGGAAGCATTTTTGATCGTGTATTTCATTAACAAATCATACAGTAAATTAAATTTAAAATGTACAACTATACACAAGGATATTAAATCAATACAGTAATGAAATAAAAAAAGAATTTTAAAATTCCATGTCTCCCTCCTTTTAACTAGTTTAAGTGAAGTTCAAGAAAAATGCAAACAAGTCGGGTTTTCGCTCAGTGGGTCACAAATATGATCACACATGCAGTACATACACAAAATACTTTACCTTCTTAGGGAGGGGATATTTCACTTCAACGTTGAAGAAAACGGACTCTGGAAGTTCCTTCAGTACCTACACATGAGCACACAGTGATGTGTAATTAACCATCTGATCTACAGGTACACATCACGCATGTTATAAAGTGGCATTGTATAACATGCTTCACTCTGGTAGCTCATATTTTAGTCATTTAATAGAGCTTATGGTACAGCGCTTGGAGATTGTACAATGAATGTACATAAACCTGCCTAATAAGGTCACCTGTATAAACTGACAATGCATACATGTGACCTAACAATAGAAGCATATATATATATATAGTTTGGTATGGCACAGGTGACCAAATTAGAATAGGAGTAACTTACGCAACTGCCACTTAGCTAGAAATCTTCAAAGGGGAGAATTGGACATGTTAAATGTATAGAAAAGGTTTGGATATTGTCAGCTAGCTGTAGTTGAACATCGGACTTTAACCCCTTAAAAATTCCCAGCTAAATGGCATACAGCAAGTAGGTAACTACCACTGATCAGAAAACCCACATGTCTTTGGATAGCAATAGCTTCTCTGTGTCCTCACCTACTTAGCTACGACCAAAATTCTAATGGCCCCTTAGTAATGGAGGTTTTCTGATCTACGGTACAATGATGAGTGCATGTCAACATCACCTCTCTGAGATGTGGAAACACTTTATTCTTGCTGTGTCCACCCAGCTCAACTCCTGTGGTTTGTATGACACAGTACAAGCATTGTACACACACCCTGAGCTATTGTATTGGCTGGTGGTGGCTGGAGTGGATTAAGGCTTTTACCATGGAATAGCTACCATACAGCACTGTGGTGGGGGGTAGAGTGCTACTGGTTGGTGCTAAACCATCAAAACCTGCTCCACATAGTACACACATTTCACGTCCAAACACATGATGACAATTTCGTCATCACACTTGTGACGTGGTACAATAACATAACTAACTAACACTTACCTGAAGATGATAATGGGCTCCGAGATTTATCTTTGCTGGAAAGCTGAAAAACATGATACATAATGACAAACATCTAGCTTTGCGTTCTCATTTTTTCTACCTTAAAAGATTTAATCTGGTCATAAGTCAAATCTTTCAACAGAACATCAAAATAGTGATCCTGTAATGGATTATACAGTAACTGCAGCACAAAGTTATTTCATACACTGTAATAGTCACATACAACAAATAACAAAGCTGTGGACAGTTTCCACTATGAGATTAAGTGTCCATCACATGTATTATTAATGAACATCCACCTCACAACTCACTGGAGCAACATTTAGACTGATCATTAAGTCATGATAAATCACTGGTTCCAGGTCCTTAGTCAGTTGAACATCAAACTCTACACCAATAGCTCCCTACAGCAGCAGAGATAGTGATGCAACACATGTGAAAGTATGACAGACTTTTCATGCCTGTGTCAGCCATGAAATTACAATGCAACACAATACTGAGATGAGTTCATCAGTATAAAGTGTTTATACACTTACCAGTTCAGTGGCTTTCTCAAAAGAAGCTATCGTGTTCTCTATTGTGTCCGTTGGCCTAAAAACACACAACAAATAATAGATACCTCTCGCAGTGTTACAAACTATGTTATACTTCATTAATTTTAGTTGTGACTGCTCTCATATGAATGGGAGAAGGAAAATGAGACTAATGATACAACATCTAATCTCACAACATTAGTAAGTGCTAAGTTAATTGATTATGGTGGTATGTACCAACCACCAGGCCCACAACCATGTTTTACTCCTCCATCAGTTAATTTTACAACATTTCATCACCTCATCATATCACCATTGGCATAAGGAGTGACCATTGGACTGGGTACTATTGGTGTTTTTATAGATGGACTGAATTGTACTTTAACCGTTAGTGTATATGTATTGAACTGACCCTTCCCTTGAGCTGTACATGACCTCAGAAATAATGACCTTACACATCATATAATGCAAAACATAATGACACGCTTCCTCAAATTTTAAGTTTATTATATTATTTGTTTACATGCCATGTTGTACACATCAATACGACTGAAGTTACAGAGCGTTTAGAATGTGATGCTACAGGCATTTATATATCGAAACCACCATATATAATCGCATATGGCTAGGGACCCGCTGATAATGCTGGTATAATTTTGAGCATAATAGGTGCCTAAAAGCATTGAGCATAATGCCAGCATAATAGGTTAAATATTTGTACGATAGTGTAAATTCTTGCTGGAAAAATGACAATTGCAAAATAAGATCGATGTATTCTAATAGAGCAGTCAGTAACTCTGATAGAACAATTATCAAACTGACTGTCCTATTAGAGTATATCGATCTTTTCTCTTACATGCAGGCGTGCAGCAAGAATTTATTATTTGTGTTCCAGCCACTCATTTTTTTCTTTCTATACAGTGTTAAACTAGTAGCAAAGCATATGAACTAAGGCATGGACATTAAGCATAATCGAGCATAATAGGTAAATATTGAGCATTAATTTAAGCATAATATGTGAATTTTTGAGCAGTGCAGCATAGCATAATAGGTAAAATTATGAGCATAATTGGTGGGTCCCTACATATGGCAGTTGCGATGGTGAGAGGGTTAACTCTAGAAAAAAACAATGATCGTTTCAACCCTATTAATAACCAAACCCATTGCTTGTGTAAGAGAACATAAACCACTAGTAAATGTAATCAGGATATACAGAAGCTCCAAAAAGTTAATGAAATGAATACTCCCTAATAATTGTAACTAAAAGCCATACAAATGGTAGATTGTGTGGAGCACATGTGATGTGCATGCTCAAGAAAATAAACCAGAAACACCTAGTGATTATTTTGTGTATGATACAGTCATAATATAGTTACAGGTACCAATATAAGCCATGATTACAAGCTGGAGGCTTCCAGCACAATTGGAAAATAGACAACCGGTCTGAGGCCCAGGCTATTGATTGTTTTAATTCTTTCCCTTGCTGCTTCAGGCTGAGTTTACAGCCATCTGAGGAATGAAAGTGCGAGCTATGAGTAATCTAGGGCTCAAATGAATATTCTATTATTCGAATATTCGGAGAATATTCGAATATTCGAATACCATTTCTAGTATTCGAATATTCGTTTCAAAGGAAATATATAACATCAGTGGTAGAGTACATGGAAATTCTTGATCCTACATAAGCATATCTATGACGTAAGTGATCAAATCATGTTGATTCTAAATTGTATTAAAGAAACATCTTGTACAACCACAGGATTATTGATATCTCATCTATACCAATGCTGAAAAAGAATATTCGAATATTCGGTAGTTGTGAATAAAGAATATTCGAATAGTAAAAACCACTATTTGTTTGAGCCCTAGAGTAATCACGTGACCAAGTAGTCCATGCAAGTTTGTGTTCATGCAGATATGTACAGTATCATCAGGAGCCCATAATTTAGTTATTTGTAACCAACATTACCTTATTCAGCAAACCAATAATTGGATCTAATTTGTGGTACATTTTATTGGCTTCAATGACCAATGTATGTTATGGCTTCTTGATAAAATTGTGAACCGATCTTCACAATTGAGCATGATTTTGTCGAAACAAATCTGGATACAGTGACGAAGAATGCTACATCTTGAAGTGCACTGAAGTCGCTATGGAGTTGCATTTACAGATGATACAATGCCAGGCGCCACTGGACTATCCAAAATAAACCAGTCTCAAATAAAGGTCCTATTTGTTTACAGGAATGAAGTAAAAGCTTTCAGCCATTTGTATGAGAAAATACTGTGCTTATAATATTTGTAGGGAAGCTAGTCAGCAATGGTTAAATAACACCTCAGTTGATCTTTAGAAGGATTAATTGATCAACCCTGATAACAGTTATTTTTCACCAGTAGTAGATTTTGACTCACTGCATTAGCTGGTATAGCTGTAGAGGAGGTTGGAATACTTTAGGAAGATCCCACAGCCACTACATTAGTCACCACGAACTCCATGAAAAATGGCACCAAGCATCAATTTAGTTAGGTGCAATGCCATTCATCACACCACTTAGAAAACAGCCTTCTTCATACTATTGAGGGTCATGAATTAATATTGCTTTTTTTTGAAATTGACAATAACTTATTACAATTACAAACAACTACATAAACATGTCCCTCAATGACAGTATCTGTCATTGAGGGTCATGTGAAATAGCAAATAAACTATGCAATTAAGGTAAATAATTTAGGTGGTGCTTAAAGCATGTCCAACCCCCTATGGTATATCTCATTGACAGATACTGTCCCTGTATAGGACGTGAGTAGTGGTGTGCGATATATCGAAAAATATCGATATCGCGTCAATATCGTTATCGTATCGATTTCTATACCACTTTAGCAGATTTCGAATCGAAAATTTTCGATAATTATTGAAATATTAAAGAATATTTCGATAAATCAACAGCATTTAGTATGTGATTGCGCAATCAGGCTAGAAATGAAGGTTGGTTCTGTACAATCTAGCCACTTAAAAAGCTTGTCTACCAGTTTTCTAGGCTTCTATGCAATGGTTTTGGAGTGTAAATTGTATTTGAAACATATTTATAAATATCGGCCGCCCACGCAATTACTCCACCCACACAATTAAAAATTATCGAAAATCGAATTGACATTTCGATATTTGTGACCCGGTCTGCAAAAAGGGCTCTTATAGCCTTTCCAATTGCATATATATGGTAACCCATAACTTGACTGGTGAATATGGTACAAGCCTACAATTTGGTCACTCAACAACCCTAACCTGGCAGTAGTTGTGGGTGTAATTACATGGTGATAGCTTTAGTAGATTAGGAGTTATGATTAGCCAAACATGGATAATTGGAAAGGCTATAAGAGCCCTTTTCGCAGACCGGGTCACATTTACCCTATTATCGTATCGATATCGAAATGAAAATCCTGACATCGCACACCACTAGTGAGAAGGTCAAGCTATGTGCATGGTGTCTAGCATAGTAAACACTTACTGATTAAGACAGAATGTCATCCCATTACCACGATGTCCTATAATCATAGAATGACCCACCCACTGATGTAGTTTAGACACCCTCCACTGGTCATTGATTTTCCAGTCAGCCAATGAATCACAGGGCAGCACCACGATGTAATCCACTGCTTAATATAGTAACACATCATTTCTTTCCTAATTTACTGACCTGATATAGTCCCAACAGGAAGTAGGTCAGCATCATGTAAAGTTAGTGTAAGAGTTCCCTCCAAATTCCTCAATTGTTGAGGTAGGACACTTGCTCTACCCACGACTTCCTTGTTGGAGTCACTACAGACTTCAAACCCATAACTCTGTAATAATACATATCACAACAAGTTAACACTATTACTAGTAACTACTCACATAACACTTGTAGTCTGGTACCCTTAACATCCATAGTTGTGGTAATAGTTTCATCAGGTGACCAACTTTAGTGTCCAGCTCTTGGCAGCGACCAGTTACTGAGTCTAGAAACTAATAGTAACAATATTGATTATTAGAAAGGATATTAACAACACAACTGGCTACTCTATGTGACGACACTTTGACAACTTTATATATACACATATACCGCACAAGCACATCAACTCACACAAGCTTTGAAAGTGCTCGGTGGAGAAGGCTATAGCACAAACAACAAACACATTAATACAGGTAGGATGTTATTATAGCATAATTAACTCTCATATTATATTCTTAGCTTATACATCATTCTTATACTTGATTTTGCAAAACATTATGCACTACTTGGTTACTGTTCATTAAACACAGCGTATAATAACTAAACTGACGTTCACCGGTGGACATGTTGCATGCGCCACCGGTGAACGTGAGTTGTTCTCTCTGCCATGTCGTTTCAGTGGGCTCGGTATGGATGACCCTACAGCTTTCTGTGAATCTCAGTTTGATGCTTCCCTGCGAATTACTGCACCACTAAAAGACTTGATTATTAGTCAGGTAGCACATGCTCATCCCCCAGATACTCGATCCATCAAGACTCAGGTTCACCTTTTGGTGCCACCCTGTCATTTTGACAAATTAGATAAATAATAATAATAATAACCAACACCGGCGTGAGGCTTCTAAGAAACGGGCTCTTGAGATCAGAAATGGTCTCTCTTCACAGCTTCAAAGAGCTATTGATCTGAATAGTGAACCTGGAGCCTCTTCTTGGCTTCTGGCTTTACCACTGCAAGACCAGGGTTACCATCTGACAAAGCAGGAGTTCTGGGATGCTCTTCACCTGCGATAAGGATGGACTTTATTAGGGTCCGCAATCCGAAAAATCAACTTTCACAAATCGATCCCCCTACCATTGTGGGATGTTCATTGTAGTATCCTATTGCTAGATCCACCATGAAACCGGAGGCACGGTTGTTGTCTTCACAGAACTATCGATTTCAGTATTTCGTGAGATGAAAAAATTATTTTTAAAATTTCGGGCTCCACACAAAGAACAGGATAGAACTTGCTGCTTAGCTAGATATTATCTAGAGTTAATGTAGTTAAAAAGTACGCACAGTAATAAGCATAGGCGGATCTAGGAGGCACTGTCAGGGGGGGCCAAGGGGGGGCAAAAAGTTTTAGTTCCCAACAGTGTTTGTTCCACTAAGAGGAATTCTAGTACCGTGGCAGATCTAGGATTTTTAAAAGGGGTTTCTGAAAATTGGTATAGCTAAATAAGGCATCTGATAACAATTCTCTGGAAAATTTTGAGATTTTAGAAGCTCTGAGATTGGATTTTAGGTTAGCAATTACAATAAATTCAATACTTTAAACTGTAAATAATTACTAAATACTGTAGCTAACTATAGGGCAAATATGGTGACTACAAGCTGTGGCTTTGATTGCTCTATTAGAGTAGTTACTTGACTGCTCTATTAGAGTATCTCGATCGTTTTTAATGCATTGGGAGATGAAAAATGAAGTGTTGCTGATAGTTTAATAGCTATAAATGGTGTTAGTTAAGTGCAACTGCATGCATGCTACTGGTATATAGTTGTTTGCTATGACAAATTGTCAATACAACAATGTTTATGTAATGAGAATGCCACTAAGCTAAATTTAAAAGGGGGTAGAAACCCATCTGGATCCTCCACTGTAGTATACAAGTTATATTCAGTTGCATAACTTTATTGAGTATAGCTGGATGAATGATAGACCTACAGTTTTACAACTGTAGTTAGAGAAAATTTTTGAAAAGTAGATCTCCTAGGTTTAAATTTGGGAGCATTTTTGATAGAATTTAGCTTAAAAAGTGTATGCTTGCAATGCATATAAAGATTAAGCCTATCAGAGATAAAACCTGTAAAGTGTACTAAATCAAAATATACAGGTGTATAGCATTGTTATAATGACATTAGAATTGTGACTGTTCTATTAGAGTAGTGACTGCTCTATTAGAGTATCTCGGTCTTGGCACAACAATTTAAACTTATTTGCCTCACTTTCTTTACAATGTATAGTATAACTGTAAAGTACATTTATAACTATTGTCTTCTATTTGCCTATTGGTTTTCTATACTTCTGAATACAGTGTGAATGCATGAATCATTCCAGTTTCTGGTATCAATATAGTACTGTAAGTCCAAGGGGGGCAAGAGAAGGGCCAGGGGGGGCACAGCACCCCTTGGCCCCCCCTCAGATCCGCCTATGGTAATAAGCAAATGATTCACTGGGTTCCCGGCACAGGGTTGCTTTCTCTCAAAAAGCAGAAAACGAAACACAAATTTTCGAATTCAAACTGCCCTACCAGCCAAGACAAGAAAAGCCAACTCTTCCTCATAGTGATGTGTTAAGGTTGGATGCATAGTCTGTCTATGCTGTTAGTTTGAAAAGGATCTGAGACTTCTCACCATCTGGGTGAAGAACGTCAAAATTTTCGTGCGTCATTTTAAGGGATTCTCTCAATGGTACCAAAGTGCTTTCCAGTACTTCTGATGCCACACTGGTCACTTAATTTTGTTTAGAATGATGATAAATGATGGTTCAAAACGTTTGGTAGTAGTAGTAGTTGATGTTTCTGTGATTTCATATGATGCAGTATACCAGCAGCTCACCAGGAGCTCCACCCAGCTCGAATAAAAAATGAAATATTTTGTGCATTTTTCGGTTTGTTTTGGGATGTTTTGCAGCATAATGGTGATGTAGGGTGATCTAGTGAAGATTTGAAACTGCTGTGGAGCGTTAGAGGTGAAGTCAAATTTGGACGATTTTGCTGCCTCCCTTGATGCATAGCTTAGAGCGAGGCGTGGAAGCTGTGGATGAAATAATAATTGACAACCGCTGTTACCAAACGTTCAGGGACATCTTTTGCCATAGTTTTAGTCTATAATTGATGATTGTTGTGGCTGCAGAAGCGCTGGAAATGGGTAGAATTCGCAACACAATTCTTTGAAGCTGCAAAACATTTTTACGCTCGTCACCCAGATGGTGAGAAGTCTCAGATCTTTTCCAAACTAACAGCATAGACAGACTATGCACCCAACCATATCGAAACACTATGAGGAAGAGTTGGCTTCTCTTGCCCTGGGTGGTAGGGCAGTTTGAATTCGAAACTTCGTATTTCTTTGTCTGTTTTTTCAAAGAAAGCAACCCTGTGCCGGGCACCCAGCAAACCATTTACTTATTTCTGTGCGTAGTTTTCAACTACAACAACTCTGGATACGATTTGGCTAAGTAGCAAGTTTCATCCGGTCCTTTGTGTTGAGCACGAAATTTTAAAAATAAATCTTGCATCTTGTGAGACACTGAAAATGATATTTCTGTGAAGACAACAATCGCGCCTCCGGTTTCATGGTGGATCAAGCAATGGGATACTACAATGAACATCCCACAATGGTAGGGGGATTGATTTGTAGAAGTTGATTTTTCGGATTGCGGACCCTAACTTTATTGAATACTCCTAGCCACTGTGTGAGTGGCTCACCTTTCACTGGAGGTCACGGACCGGAGGTCATGCCCAAGTTGCAGAAGCAAAAGGCCAAGGACAAGCCGTACACCAGAACTACTCAGGACAACAGCTCTTCTGCCAGCAACATCGACGTGGAAGAGCCTTCTGTGTGTCCCATCTGTGAGGAAATAGTCAAAGAGCCCTCTGACGATGGCAAGGATCCAGGCGATGAAGCGTTATTTTGTGAAGGTAAATGTGAAGCATGGTACCATCGGAAATGTGTGGGACTGTCAAGGTGTGCTTACAACAGTGCAAGTGAGTCTGATAACCCATTTTATTGTCTGTTTTGTCTGCAACTCTTTTATAATAATGTAATTGCGGACTTGAAAGATCAAATCAGCACACTTAATCTAAAACTTAACCAGTCCCCATCAGCAGCAGTTGACCAACCACCAGTCAACCCAACTCCCAGCAGCAATCCATCTCCTGCTGTTAAAGCTGCTACCCCTAGCTCAGATACAAATTCAGCTCCACCTTCACTTGTAGTTGCTACTAAGCACGACTCAGCTAGGAAATTCAATGTTGTTCTGTTTGGTGTCGATGAGTGTTCCAAAGGCACCAAAAAGATGGAGAGAGAAAAGTTAGATTTAAACCATGCTACTGAAGTTCTTACAGACCTTGACAACACTGTTCAGCCTCACTCAATCAGAAATACTATAAGGCTTCACAATCCCTCCTCAGGGCGCCCTAAACCCCTACTGGTGACTCTGAACAGGTCATCTGATGTCAATTCCATCTTATCCAAGCGATCTCAGTTAAAGTCACCTTTTGTCATCAAACCTGACCTCTCACGTGATGCAAGGGTCACGGAGTCTCATTTGTTAAAAGTTCGTTGGTCATTAATACAAGACAATACCCCAAAGTCTTATATAAAAATTCGAGGCAATAAAATTTATGTCAAAGGTAAATTACATGGCCAAGCAGACAGCGCAGGATTCAGACCTAACGAGCCATCAAGTACAGATAGCACCTCACCACCCCACAACAACATGGAGACTTCAACTGCTGCCTCCACCTCTTCAGCATGACTCGGCCCTACTGGGCCCAAAATCTGCGTGCAAAATTGCAGGAGCTTGGCAAAAAACTTACCCCTTTTCCAGAGTTTTGTAAATGCATCTGATTTTCAAATTATTGGCCTGTCTGAAACTTGGTTGCATGAAGCCATTGCAGATCTTGAAATCTTACCTCAGGTTACACAATGTTTAGAAAGGACAGAGGCTCACATGGTGGGGGCGTTATGCTGGCAATCAGCGACAATCTACCTAGTAAACAAATTCCAAGTCCCAGAAACCTTGAAGTGGTAAACGTTTCTGCCTCTTTTAATGATTCTGATGTCATTTTTTGCATGGTATATGCACCTCCAAATGCCACTGCTCACTATCACAAGGACCTATCCGACTACCTAGTCACCACTACCACCCTGTCCAACCCTGTATTTATTCTTGGCGATTTCAATCTACCGGACATAAACTGGGCAACTCTCACTGGCAGAACACCGATCTCCAACAACTTCTGTGATAGCATATTTGAATCTAACTTCACGCAACTTGTGGAATCCCCAACCCATACATGTGGTAACATACTAGCTAGACCTTGTGTTAACAAATAGTCCTGAACACGTTTTACATTTATCTGTTCATTCTCCAGAATACCAATGTATTACATCTGACCATTATTTAATCACATTTTCAATTAATTTTAAGTTCTCAACACATTCTACATCTACTAAGGAGTTCTTCAATTTTTCTAAAGGTGACTACAATGGATTAACAGAGTACCTATCGAACTGCGACCTCTCTATACTCTACAATTCTTCTGATGTTGAAGAAATTCGGTACATTTTAAGAAGTAACATACTGGCTGGCATTGAACTGTTTATCCCAAAGGTCAAACTGCACTGTAGACAATTTCCTAACTGGTTCACTCCCCAACTACGTCATTCCCACAAGTGTCTTCATACACTTCAGCATAAATACAACAGGAATCCTACACCAAACAATTTCCAACGACTAACCAAAGCTCAAGTCTCTTTTCAAGCTTCTAGTATTGCAACAAAGTCTGCATTTGAGCAGACCTTAATATATAACTTCACTATAAATAAGGACACAAAAATTTTCCGATACATTAAAGAGTTCTCGAAATCTCACAACCTACCGCCTGAGCTACACAATGACTCCATCACAGCAAACACAGACCTCGGTAAGGCTGAGTTATTCAACCAGTACTTCCGTTCAATATTCTCTCAGAGTAAATTTAATCTACCCGACACTTCGAATCTACCAGTCCCTGGTAAATGCTTGGACTCGATCCACTTCACAGTACAAGAAGTCCTAGAGGCCTTAAATAACCTGGATCCCAACAAGGCCAGTGGTATAGACAACATTCCTCCAACTATTTTAAAACATTGTGCCTTTGCTCTTGCCATACCTATTCACCACCTTTTCATGACTAGCATTACCAGTGGAACCATACCATCTGAATGGAAGTTGCACAAAATTACAGCTGTACCAAAGTCTGGTGACAAAACCTCAGTCAAAAACTATCGTCCCATTTCACTTCTTTGCATTACATCCAAAGTTTTAGAAAGACTAATTTATGATAAGATAATTAACTCAGTTTCTAATTGTATCACACAATATCAATTTGGGTTCCAAAAGAATTCTTCAACCTTGCACCAACTACTTATCTATTTTAACCAGCTAATAACATCAAAAGATGAAATAGATACTATATACATTAATTTTCGAAAAGCTTTCGATAGTGTGCCGCATAATGAACTCCTAGTTAAACTTTGGAACATGGGAATCACTGGCACCTTATGGAATTGGTTTAGTTTCTATCTACACAACAGAACCCAGTGTGTTTCTGTGGGCAACCACCTATCCGGCACTTTACTTGTTATCTCTGGCGTGCCACAGGGGAGTATTCTGGGTCCTTTGCTCTTTTTAATATTTATCAATGACCTCCCATCAATTGTCACATCAGATCTATTTGAGTTTGCTGACGATACAAAATTATTCAGACAAATCACATCAACATTAGACATTGAGCATCTCCAAGAAGACATCAATTCATTATTCAACTGGTCCATTAACAACTTTCTCTCATTTAATCTTTCAAAGTTTGTGTTTATGAGCTACCATCGCAAATTCAACTCTACATATCATGTCAACGGTCATTAAATTGATGAATCCTCCAGCTGTAAAGACCTTGGGATTATTTTTACTAATTCGCTAACATGGCAAGCACACTATGAAATGATTTCTTCTAATGCTTATAAATCTCTTGGCTTATTGCGTAGGGTCTTCAAGGACTCAAATTGTCCCCAGGCCAGAAAATCTCTGTATATCACTCTAGTTAGATCAAAGCTACTGTATTGTTCCCCACTGTGGAGGCCATACCTGTTAAAAGACATTGAATCACTTGAGAAAGTCCAACGAAGAGCCACTAAATTCATATTATCAAACTATCAATCAGACTATAAAACAAGGCTAATACAAACTGGTATGTTGCCACTAATGTACATTTACGAAATTGCCGACATATTATTCTTTATCAAATCCATCAAAATTCCATCAGATAAGTTTGACATCTTGAACTATACCAACTTTACTACAGGTTCAACAAGATCTGCTGGCACAAAGTTATACCCCAAGACAGCTCATATCAACCCTATCATGGACTCATATTTTTATCGTTTACCAAGATTATGGAACTCTTTACCAATAATTGACCTATCTCAATCACTAGATGTAATCAAACCAAAGTTGAAAGCATTTTTATGGAATCATTTTTTAGCTAACTTTGATAATACCCCCTGTACTTTTCATTACCTGTGTCCTTGTACCCGCTGCTCCAAGACTCCTGCACCAACCAATTATAATTATTTGTAACTATTATATAAATGTATGCATGTATAGTTTTTGTAGTTAAGTAATTAGTGCTCTAGGCTACCAGTGCAGGACACTGGTAGTCCTTCAGAATTGTATGTCTCTGTAATCACTATAGCCTCTACTGTATGTAATTCCAATTCTGTAAAGCAATTATTAAATTAAATTAATTAAACTGCTGATTATGCAATGATCTTTCGACATGGTGGTTTGACCTTTGTTCGCCACAATGACCTGCGTGATACAACTGCTGAATTACTTTCAAATGTTTGTACTAATGTTGCAATTCAGCCACCACTTCAATCCCTGAGTGGCGAAGAACTTACCCCTCGATCAGCTAACTGCCAAGATGATGCCAGGGCTGACATTCATGCACGCGGATTTTGGGGGCGGCGGCAAAGTGCCTTTTTCGATGTAAGGGTTTTCACCCAAACCCACAAAGCTACCGCAATGTTTCGATACCATCTGTGTATAGGCATCATGAGATGCAGAAGAAGAGGGAGTATGGTGATTATGATTATTATTATTATTATTACTGAGCAGTCAGCCCTGCTGGTGTGCTCAGATTTGCCCGAATACATGTAACACAATTACAATAATGATTGTAGTCCAGTTCTAAATGGTGACTGTGTCCGTGAGGTGGAGTTTGCATCCTTTACTCCATTGGTATTTGCCACAACTGGGGGCATGGGGAGGGAAGCCATCACATTTTATCGCCGGCTTGCTGAGCTCCTTTCCAAACGTGGTGCTTTATCGTACAGTAGTACTTTAGCGTGGATTCGCTGTACCCTTTCTTTCTCCCTGTTGAGGTCAGCGACGATGTGCATCCGTGGAAGCCGCTCCCTCTCGTTTAGATCACCAGATGCTTTCCCGGAAATGGGCCTAACAAAGGGCCCTAGGGACCTTTAGATGTCCCGCTTTTCAGTTCTTGTCCAGCACGTTTGCCTCTTGTGCTGGGGGTGGTAGGAAAGGGCATTATTATTTTTATTATTATTATTATTGTTACTGAGCAGACAGCACAGCTGATATGCTCAGGAAAAGAAAAGCAATCATAAAATGAATTTAGCTACGTAGTTACAAAGATTACAGTTATTGAGTTCTATACAATGTTTGCAGTTCCGCTGAAAAAGAGTCAATATTGTTGCTCTCAATGATGGAAGATGGTAATTTGCATTACATCTAGCCCGGGATAAAAAAACTAAACTGACCTAATATGCAGCACTACATGACCCATTTCATCAGAGTCAAATGTACATGCATTCATCAAATACTTTGTAAAATGCAAGTTTGACAATAGCTAAAATGGGACTACAGTGACAAGCATGTCCTGCATGTGCTCAGTGAGGTTTTATGTACCTAACGATGTATTGCCCCACTCCCCCTTGCCAGGAAATATATGGGGCTATAGTGGGGATTTGACACAGCTGAATGTCAAATGCCCCCATAGTGGGGCAAACCTATCATGTCAAATCTCCACCATTGGCCCCAGTTGCAATGTGGAGATTCGGAATCTATAGCAAAGAAAGTCACAACAAAAATACTTGGACGCTTAATGAATTGCTATCAAATGCCCCATAGTGGCGCATGTCAATTCCCCCCGTAAAGCCCCACCTTCGCCGAGGGAGCGGGGCAATACATGATAGGTACATTAAATGTGTGACTCTGTGAGAGCTATTGGCTCGTAAAATGCAGCAACACTTGGACACAGTGTGTTGCATGACTTAACAGAGTTACAACAGCACGTGCAAGTCACGTAGCTACAGTGGTATCTATAAAAGCTGTATTCTCACCAGTGGAAAGTTTTTTCTTCAACACGTATCTTAGCAAAAAAAAAAAAAAAAAAAAAAAGCAAGAACAAATTCGTTTAGCAAGACGCTTCATTTACAGTCATATGTATAACTGACCTTTATGTCGCGTAGAGGCTTAGCGCGCACTTGAATAGTGCACTGCGAGGTGTTCTTCACACCAATGACACTGAGTGGTTCCGCTGAGGAAGAGTGAATGAAAAACTGAACTTCATTTTGTGTTCCTAGCCAATCTCTAGTAGTCGTCCTATCAGTATTCATCGTGTATGAGTACCTGTCAACCTGAATCACTGTGAATGCACTACCGGCGCAACGGAGCAAGTCGGTTTTACACTTCAGGTATCGTAAACGATTTAGATGAATTTTAAGATAAACTAGCACACTATTTGTTATAGCACTCATTTGTATGATTATCTGTGTTGTATGCTCTGCATGAGGTTTACAAAGTAATAATATAATAATAATAAACGGGCGGCTTGGCATGCAAAAACAAGTCTTACAGTTGTCCAGCACGTGCCTTACTCTGTTTTTCTATTGTCTTTTACAGTTGTCCAGCACGTGCCTTTATTTGTGCTGGGGGTGGTAGGCAAGGGCAGTCCATCAAGCCCGGGTTTTAAAAAAGGAAAAAATGCAAAAACAAGTAGGCGCTCCCTCGCATGGCTATCACGTGTTATATTGCAGATGTTATCATGTGGAGTCTACTAGTAGTCTCGCCGTAGCACATACCCATCCAAACAGCTTATAGCTGTAAAAAGAATGCGCGTCCAAATAAAGGAGAGTTAACTGCGACAAAAAGTAATGATATTGTTAGGCGAAATCTGTGAATTTGCGCGGTTTATAAATTGCGTTGCGCATTTTGTGAATTCATAAAACGCGCAACAATTTATAAATTGCGCAGGTGTCGTACTTGCCGTATTGACATATGGCAAGGGGCAACGCGAGATGCGACACATTACAGTTGTATGGGTTGCCGAATTACTGTCGTTCCAAGTGTTGGATCACGAGATTTCCTCGTGGCAGTGTATGCGAGGTGTGAGTTTCGAATCACTATGAGTCTTGCTCTCGGAGATACGTCGGAAAGGCCAAGGGTCACGCACAGACACCTTCTGTGGACGAAAATATCTTGATCCCAATCACACCTCCAAAAGCAAAACAGTAACTTAACGGAGGAGAAGGTGCAGAAGATAACAGACATTTTGAATGGAGTGGAAAGAAGTGATATTCATTGCTGAAACAAACTGGAAGCCGGTTTGTTTTGTTAACCCAGAGCTCATGCAGTGAAGTTCAGGAAGGTGTTCTACATTTGCCTTGCCAAGCAAAGGGTAAGAAACTAAACCTGCTTTGTTTGTGCCTGCCCTTCACAAAATTCTGTAATTACAGAGTGAGAATGACAAAACTGTCTTAGGCCACCATCGTTTAGTTGCAACAGTTGAGAATTTTTATGATGTAATAGAGCATGTGCATTCAGCTGAAAATGGACATGTAGACTACAAGAAAATGCTTACAGAGGTATGGAAGTATAGTGAATTATGTATGCTATCATATTCTCAAGCATCACAAAAATTTATAGCCATTAGCCATAAGACCTTTACATTGTGGAGATGGGTGGTTAATTATATAGCAATATTTTATAATACTGAACAGGTAATCAAGTTCCCAAGTTTGTAATAATGCCAAGCTGTAGTGAAGGACAAGTCAGGCTGGATTTTAGCTGATATTTTTGCAAGAGACCAAACCTTTGTGATCCCCATAGGCATAGCAACCAGCTATCAATTTATGGAGTCCGCCTATAAATTTTCTGATATATTAGTTTGGAAAAAGATTTATAGAACAGTCATGTGTTCTAATAGAGCAGTCAGTAAGTGATCTTAGAAGAAATCTGTAGGGGCATGCCTCCAGACCCCATAGCTATGTGTGTATTTTCACACGGTACTTCGCTTTACAACTACCTGGAACAGACCCCCTGATTTCTTCACTGTTCAATATTGCTTGGTATCTTAATTTGGCATACCGCAGTACTTATAATGCAAACATCATGGTCCTACTTGAGTCTTCTTTTATGTATCGTTGCTGACAGTGGAAGATGTTGATTTGTGGTAGCTATAGCTTCACGTAATGGCTTCTCTACACATGTAACAGAAGTTATCTGTACTTTCTGTTACTGTAGTGACTGGAATGGTTCCAGAGGAGCTTAATTCCCATGCAATGCTGTGTAACTGGCTGAACATGGCTGAAAACAAAGTGTAGTGGCCTAATTATTGTTGGGGTACGTCCAGATGAATACATGAAGTATGGCACCTGTTTTCAGTTAACTGTGACTATTTGACTTACTCTGTTTGTGCAGACTACCCACTGAGTGAAACTCAACTATCCTTTGTTTAAAATGAAATGCATTGAAATAAGTTAGACTATGTCACAAAAATTATTATAATTATACACCTATTAAATTGCTTCAGCAAACAGTTCAATATACATCATCACATTCTGTGTACTCAATTGTACCATTAAGTAAACATATACACGTTTGTATATATCTATATTGTTCTAACCTTCTTGGTGAATAGTTGGATTTCTTGGTAAATCAGTGAATTTTTTCATAGTCTGTTGTATATTCTGATGAGTTAAGATGTGTCATGCACATGCATTAATTTATTATCAGATAACGTTTGTTTATTTAGAATCACTTGATTACTATTGTCATTCTTGTGGAATGATTAGTTTGGATGATGATATGACTGACATGGTGAGGTCTAGTTATGCAAACAAATTTGTATTTGTGTGTGGATTCCATAGGTCAGGTGCAATAATTGCTCATCAGGGGTATGGTACCATGAATGGTATCTACGAAGACATGTGGTTACACCAGGCAAGATGAAAGTGGATATAACTTTTCTAGGTCTTTCTGTTCATCAAAATTGATCAAATAGAGCTGTGCCTTTGTAACTTATGTATTGGAGTATACTTAGCTACATGTGTAACACAGCATACCTGATTCCAAACACTATATGTTTGTACTAATAGCTGTATGAGGTGACATTATGTAACTGTGTGTTGTTACATCTGCATGCATGGGATAATGTGAGAGTGAAACTATAAGTATATGTACCATGTAAACTGGACATTAAAGATATGATGTTGGGACACGAGTTACAATGCACCAAACCTTATGTGCTGATATACATTTCATAACTGGTGGAACATGCATGTACAGTGTTTGTGCTGGACAAATGCTATAGAAAAACATACATGCAGGCTGGACTGTACATGTGCCCATCAATATCAGCTGAACGAAACGAGATGAACCTGCTAGCTACTACAAATGCTGTAGTATGCAGAGGGCAAAACTGAGAAAGACCTTATCCAGGCCAGCTGCAACTTGAGCACGCTGCAAGCACGCAAAGGAACCTTAAGGGAGAGATCTGCAATGTAGCTAGAATGCGTATTTATCCATGCATGTCCCTTCAGCTAGTAAATATATTATTATTATGATGATTAAAGTACTTGGTAAAGGCAGAGCCTGTATACCAGAAGGCCTTATAAAATTTATACAGTAACATCACATAGCAAGGGGGTAAAGAAGCCTGTTATTCCTCCCTAAAAGCAGCTATGATATGCACTTGAATCATAAAGGCGGTACGCTGAATGGACCAGAATCCAGTTGATGTTCATAAAATGCGCAGCTCTTACGGTAGTTATTATTATTATTATTATTATTATTGTTACTGAGCAGACAGCACAGCTGATATGCTCAGGAAAAAAAAGCAATCATAAAATGAATTTAGCTACGTAGTTACAAAGATTACAGTTATTGGGTTCCATACAATGTTTGCATTTCCGCTGAAAAAGAGTCAATATTGTTGCTCTCAATGATGGAAGATGGTAAGTTGTTCCAATCCTTAATTGATCTGGAGAAAAAGCTCTGTTGGTATGAATAGGTAGATGAATTTGGTAGAATAAAACGATGTGGGTGATATAGTCTAGTGGATCTTGTCATTGAAATAAAATGAGGAGGAATTGACAGTGAATAATCTTGATGTATAATTTTAAAAAGTGCTTGTAATCTGGATATTTTACGTCTCAGCTGACATGGATATTTTACGTCTAGTTCACAAACTGCGCAACAATTTATAAATTGTTGTAAAGTCATGGAACATAATTATATACAGCAATATCATGTCACACATAGAATCAAATAATATCTTATCAGACAAGCAATTTGGATTTCGGAAACGGCGTTCTGCTGAGTTGCAGTTATTGCAAACAATCCATGATCTAATTTACAACTTAAATCAAAAAAGCGAAACAGACATGATTTTACTTGATTTCAGTAAAGCTTTCGACAAGGTATCACACCGTCACTTACTTCTAAAATTGAACTATTATGGAGTTAGAGGTAATGTACCACTCTGCGTGGGCAGTTCAAAGGCACCGCCAGTGCCATAATTTGTATATTGCACTGCTGCAGACCGCAGCGAGTGCATTATAACTTATAACGCACTGGTTGCAGTTTTGTAGACCACAACGAGTGCATTATAAGTTATAATGCATCGACCGCAGTGCAATATACAGATATTGCACTGGCTCGTCACCAATACGTATAGAGGAACTCACCTAATATCGGACGGGCTTCAAAATCGGACGCAATTACTCGAGCTACAACAGGAATTTTTGAACAACTTATATGTCTTTAGATAGTTCAAGGCTGTGGGACTTTGGGCACCAAGTATCAGCTTTCTCGGCTTCTTTGTCTGGTGGCAGCAGCCCTGCAAAGTCATTTCCGATTAATACGTATAATCGGAAAAAACAGTCGATTCACGGACACTCACCGTCTACATATCAGACTTGCATTCAATCAACAGTTTTCTACCTTGAAGTAGTAGAGTAACTCATCTACTTTCTAAATATCCCTGGTTTATTAAATCAAATCCTTTTAATCACGAATTACAAATCAAATAAAATGAGACGTCACTGGAGTTATAATCGCACCATAAATTTAAGTATACGGAAACTTGATAAAGTATACGTTGTTTGAGATACGTATACGGGAAATGTTCACCGTATACCTTTACAAACACCGTTTACTTCCGTATACTTAAATTCATAGTGCGATTATTACTCCAGTGACGTCTCATTTTATTTGATTTGTAATTCGTGATTAAAAGGATTTGATTTAATAAACCAGGGATATTTAGAAAGTAGATGAGTTACTCTACTACTTCAAGGTAGAAAACTGTTGATTGAATGCAAATCTGATATGTAGACGGTGAGTGTCCGTGAATCGACTGTTTTTCCGATTATACGTATTAATCGGAAATGACTTTGCAGGGCTGCTGCCACCAGACAAAGAAACCGAGAAAGCTGATACTTGGTGCCCAAAGTCCCACAGCCTTGAACTATCTAAAGACATATAAGTTGTTCAAAAATTCCTGTTGTAGTTCGAGTAATTACGTCCGATTTTGGAGCCCGTCCGATTTTAGGTGAGTTACTCTAATGTTTTCAAGCAGCCTATGGCGATTGAAAAAGCCAACGCGAGTGGCCACAACTCTAGTCTACATATATAAACGTACTTATACACCTTACTAGTCTGGTGCCATCTTAGCCCAGATGAAACTGTAGTCCACTTCGACAATGACTCAATGAAACAAATATATTCTAAATAATGCTAACCTTTATGTTCGATTGTGGGAACCAGTTTTGTCATGCCACCAGATTTAGCCAGTGTAAATAGTAAGAATTAGACTAGTATCGTTTAGTAGTTAGATTTTGTTTATTTAAACCGTCTATTTAGCTGCTTTTTTTCGTTCGAGAGTATCAATATGGTGATTAGTTTGGTGCTTAGTCTATATGGCACGCTGGCATGCTGAGCACTATATGATGAGAGTCGAACAGCAAATGCAGGTTAGTGATATAATTATCCCATAGCGTACTAGCTTTCAATATCTCAGGTGGCTGAAGTACTGCAGGGGGAACGTCATCGCAACGTCTGGCTTGGTTACCCACAATCGATGTTAGAAACCTGGCCTTTATAAGTGTTACAGCTGTCTTGTGAGACTCTCCCCACCTATTAGGTGAGTGGTACATAACAGTTATACAACGTGCACTCGTGCTCTGTCTGTATAAACGCACTTGCCTTCGGGCCAAACGGCCCTCAAGCCCGTGCGTTTATATCAAGCAGAGCACTCGTGGCCGTTGTATAACTATATAATATACTAAACTGGATCACATCTTTTCTGACTGGACGTACACAAAGTGTTGTGTGTGGTGGATGCACCTCCACCCCTTGTAATGTTTTAAGTGGTGTCCCACAAGGCTCTGTGCTAGGTCCTCTTCTATTTCTTATATATATAAATGATATTGTACAGAAATTAAGCTCTATTTGTCGCTTATACGCTGATGACTGCATACTATATAGGAGAATTGACAGTTTTACAGATGTTAGAGCCCTGCAAGATGATCTGCAACTTTTGGAACTATTATTATTATTATTGTTAGTGATTATTGTACAGAACTCAAAGTTGAGCGTAATAAAAGTACAAACTAATTATAAAGATTAGTTAAACTGTTGAAACAAGGATTCTGACATTACCACGACATTTGGTAACTTGTTCCACATACAAATAGTAAATGGAAAAATGAATGTTTATATGAGTCAACCCTGGTAGCTGGCTGAATGAATCTATGAAGATGTCCTCGGGAGATGTTGTTTAAGTTGGAGTAGGTTAGTGGTAAACTATGGGAGAAAGAGTGGAAAATGTCTTTCAACATCGATAAGTGTATGGTTATATACATGCTAATTACAATACATGCTAACTCTTAAACAAACCCCAATACATGCTAATTACACCCTTCATGGAAAACAACTTACTATGGTCGAGTGTGCCAAATACCTGGGGGTATCAATTGACTCCAAGCTATCTTTTAACAAGCACGTGGACAATCTGTGCAAAAAAGCAAACTCTGTATTAAGTTTTGTAAGGAGAAATTTTGCGAACTGCTCACGTGAAATCAAAGATGTGTATCTTACATACGTCAAATCCACTTTGGAATATGCAGCTACAGCTTGGGCACCATATAGCAGACAGTCAATTAACAAACTGGAATCTGTACAAAGACGAGCAGCTGGTTTTGTGATGCATGATTATAACCAAACTAGCAGTGTATCAAACATGCTATTACGTCTT
The DNA here is from genome assembly GCF_963678975.1 of Dysidea avara. NCBI lineage: Eukaryota > Metazoa > Porifera > Demospongiae > Dictyoceratida > Dysideidae > Dysidea > Dysidea avara. Next base: position 29,547,724 of record NC_089280.1, read on the forward strand.
AATTGGAATACCATGGAAACACACTTCAAACATCTAAGACTTCAAATGTTGCACAAAATTATTCATAGCAGCGTGGGTGTCTCACTACCTAGCTATATAACACATAGAACAAGGCATACCATGCCAGGGGCAGTGACCTTAAATTTATACAGTCAGACACAGCTATTGACGCATGAGTACAGCTTCTTTCCTACATCAATCCGATTATGGAACAATCTATCTATTGATACTTTAAATTGTAACAATTTAGATACTTTTAAGGAACATTTAAATAGCACTAGATTGTAACTTAACCTAAATTATTACTTATTGGTGAGTTCTACAATTATTACCAATAATAATAATAATAATTGCCGTTGAGTATGTGAGTGTTTTACTTGAAAGGGTCTGTAATGAAGGTTCCACACACACACACCAGAACACTAGCTACAGGTGTCCAGGTTAATCACATGTCGCATGCATGAAATATGCGCTTAGTCTTCCTTGAGGTGTTGTCAAATCCCCTACTAGGGGGTGGGATTTGACAAAGGATTTTGCCCAAGTAGCGGGGAATTTGACACCACGATTTTTCAAATCTGTATTCCCTTCCCGGAGGTGGGGCATGACATTGACAAGTGTACAGTATATTAGCAAAATTATTATTATCCCCTATAGTAACTAGACTATATAGACATAATAGCTTACAATAATATGTGTATGCGGCACAGACTGGCTTACACGAGGGCTTAATTAGCTACACATTCGAGTCACATGGAGACACGCAGGGGCGGATCCAGGGGGGCTTTTGGGGCTGAAGCCCCCCTTCATATTTAGGCTTTACTTGATCAATATGCTGAGTATTATAATGAAATTTTGTCTTAGCATAATTATATGATCACTAATAATAGAAATACTCATAAAAACATCTTTCCAAGGTATTATCAGTGGATTTATGCTAAAGTTTATGCAACAAGGAACAGGATCAGCATTGGAGACGTACAAGATCGAGATACTCTAATAAAGCAGTCAGCTAACTACTCTAATTGAACATTCACTAGAAACATGTAGTTGGTTCTGTTATGGAATTTTTCCAAATCTGCCTGCACCTATAGCTACATACAATGAAGTGCATTGGTCTGCATGTTTAAAGGGCTTCATTCATCTACTTGTGTAGTTAATATATATGGCAATATTTAATTCAGGTACACAATTACCATTGAAAATGCTCTCAAATTCAATCTTGTATTGTTCAAATTTCAAAAATTTCTACTTTCGACATTATTATTCTAACATGCACCTATTCTTGGTTGTCCGTACCTACCCAAAACTTTTCCATTAGCAAAATGCTTCAGAGAGCCATACCTATAATCTAAAGGCAGTATATAAAATATCTACAGGCAGAAAATATTAGGGATTTTATGTGGAAATGTCTCCAAATTGCAATATTTTAGCATCAATTTTTTAAAATTTTCCTGGGGGCATGCCCCCAGACCCCCTAGTTCCAAAACACCTCTACCCAAGAGATTAGTACCTTGACTTAGCCTCCCCCTTTTATAAATCCTAGATCTGCCCCTGACACGAGTTGGCTAATAAAGTAGAACGAGTCGTTATAATCTCAGTAAAATCATGCAGCACTGCAAACTCGGATTTTTTTCCGCGGAATAGAAACATATAAATCGACATAACATACGTACATACTGAAAACTACACCATACTACTACTTATTACCTAACTATATACTTATTACTACCTACGTACTTAACTTAACTAATGTCAAAGTCAGATTTAGGATGATCTCAGTTAACTACAGCAAGCAGCTATACTACGTGCATTAGTTAATCAGCCGTTATGTCGATATTTAATCGATAAGCTAAGTTGCATAATAGAACATTGTATATCGATATCAGCAGTTATGTCAATATTTGGTCAATAAGCTAATTTGCATATTGGATATCCGCACTGAGAAATCGGATATCGGACTTGAGATTTGGGATTTCGAAATTGTCACTTGGCACGACCTCCAGGGCCACCGTAGTCATAATGCTACGGTGGCTCTGGAGATCGCGCCAAGCATAATGATATTGTTAGGCGCAATCTGTGAATTTGCGCTGCGCATTTTATGAATTCATAAAATGCGCAGCAATTTATAAATTGTTGCGCAGTTTGTGAACTACCGTAAGAGCTGCGCATTTTATGAACATCAACTGGATTCTGGTCCATTCAGCGTACCGCCGTTATGATTCAAGTGCATATCATAGCTGCTTTCAGGGAGGAATAACAGGCTTCTTTACCCCCTTGCTATGTGATGTTACTGTATAAATTTTATAAGGCCTTCTGGTATACAGGCTCTGCCTTTACCAAGTACTTTAATCATCATAATAATAATATCTAATCCAAAACAGCCAAGCTGTAAAAAAAGTGTGCGGCCCTCAGAAAGGCTATGGTGAAAAAAGATGTGAAATCCAAGGTGGCGGCCAAGAAATGGCTGTGATGGTAGGTTAATGGTAAAAATTTTAATAATGACAATTCTGGTAAATTTTGTGAAGCGGCACAAAAATTCACCTGAATTGTCGTTATTAAAATTTTTACCATTAACCTACCATCACAGCCATTTCTTGGCCGCCACCTTGGATTTCACATCTTTTTTCACCATAGCCTTTCTGAGGGCCGCACACTTTTTTTACAGCTTGGCTGTTTTGGATTAGATTTCATTTCTTTTTGTATTTGTATACCCCAAAGCTGGCCTATGGCCAGCTTTGGGACTTTTTTAACCTATGTTTATTTTCTTTACTACAGGAAGAAGTAAAGATGAAGTAGATATACTTTAAATATTTTATCAGTAAATGTACAAATTTTATATATAATACATATGTGACCGGATTTGTAAAAAGGGGCCTTCCACACACATCCAATTTGCCAACTTTGACAATTGATAGCTTCAGATTGGAAAGAGCTATTGCCTTGAAATTTGGGCAGCGGTGATTTCTTTGCAGCTGAACTCTCCACATGATGGTTTCTTTGTAGCTGAACTCTCTACAAGGCAATTTCTTCTAGCTGATCTCTCTACAGGGAGATTTGTTTGTAGCTGAACTATCTACAAGGTAACTTCTTCTAGCTGATCTCTCTACAGGGTGATTTGTTCGTAGCTGAATTCTGTACAGGTGATTTGTTTGCAGCTGAGCTCTTTACAAAATGGTTTCTTTGTAGCTGAACTCTCTACAAAGTAACTTCTTCTAACTGATCTTTCTACAGGGTGATTTGTTTGTAGCTGAACTATCTACAATGTAATTTCTTCTAGCTGATCTCTCTACAGGGTGATTTGTTTGTAGCTGAATTCTGTACAGGTGATTTGTTTGCAGCTGAGCTCTTTACAAAATGGTTTCTTTGTAGCTGAACTCTCTACAAAGTAACTTCTTCTAACTGATCTTTCTACAGGGTGATTTGTTTGTAGCTGAACTATCTACAAGGTAATTTCTTCTAGCTGATCTCTCTACAGGGTGATTTGTTTGTAGCTGAATTCTGTACAGGTGATTTGTTTGCAGCTGAGCTCTTTACAGAATGGTTTCTTTGTAGCTGAACTCTCTAAAAGGTAACTTCTTCTAACTGATCTTTCTACAGGGCAATTTGTTTGTGGCAGAATTTTATACAGGGTGATTTCTTTGCAGCTGAACTCTCTACATGGTGGTTTCTTTGTAGCTGAACTCTCTACAAAGTAATTTCTTCTAGCTGATCTCTCTACAGGGTGATTTGTTTGTAGTTGAATTCTGTACAGGTGATTTGTTTGCAGCTGAGCTCTTTACAGAATAGTTTCTTTGTAGCTGAACTCTCTACAAGGTAACCTTTCTAGCTGATGTCTCTACAAGGTGGCTAGTTTGTAGCTGAACTCTCTACATGGTGGTTTCTTTGTAACTGAACTTTATACAAGGTGACTTTTTCTAGCTGATTTTTCAATAGGGTGATTTGTTTGTAGCTTCACTCTCTACAAGGTAACTTTTTCTAGCTGATCTCTCTACAGGGAGATTTGTTTGTAGCTGAACTCTCTACAGGTGATTTGTTTGAAGCTGAACTTTCTAAATGATGGTTTCTTTGTAGCTGAACTCTCTACAAGTTAACTTCTTCTAGCTGATCTCTCTACAGGGTGATTTGTTTGCAGCTGAGCTCTTTACAGAATGGTTTCTTTGTAACTGAACTTTCTACAAGGTGACTTCTACAAGCTGATTTTTCAATAGGGTGATTTGTTTGTAGCTTCACTCTCTACAAGGTAATTTCTTCTAGCTGATCTCTCTACAGGGTGATTTGTTTGTAGCTGAATTCTGTACAGGTGATTTGTTTGCAGCTGAGCTCTTTACAGAATGGTTTCTTTGTAGCTGAACTCTCTAAAAGGTAACTTCTTCTAACTGATCTTTCTACAGGGCAATTTGTTTGTGGCAGAATTTTTTACAGGGTGATTTCTTTGCAGCTGAACTCTCTACATGGTGGTTTCTTTGTAGCTGAACTCTCTACAAGGTAACTTCTTCTAGCTGATCTCTCTACAGGGTGATTTGTTTGTAGCTGAACGATCTACAAGGTAACTTCTTCTAGCTGATCTCTCTACAGGGTGGTTTCTTTGTAGCTGAACTCTCTAAAAGGTAACTTCATCTAACTGATCTTTCTACAGGGCAATTTGTTTGTGGCTGTATTTTCTACAGGGTGATTTGTTTGCAGCTGAACTCTCTACATGGTGGTTTCTTTGTAGCTGAACTCTCTACAAAGTAATTTCTTCTAGTTGATCTCTCTACAGGGTGATTTGTTTGTAGCTGAATTCTGTACAGGTGATTTGTTTGCAGCTGAGCTCTTTACAGAATGGTTTCTATGTATCTGAACTCTTTACAAGGTAACTTCTTCTAGCTGATGTCTCTACAGGGTCACTAGTTTATAAATGAATTCTCTACATGGTGGTTTCTTTGTAACTGAACTCTCTACGAGGTAACTTCTTCTAGCTGATCTTTCTATAGGGTGACTTGTTTGTAAACGAATTCTCTACATGGTGGTTTCTTTGTATCTGAACTCTCTACATTGTGGTTTCTTTGTAGCTGAACTCTACAAGGTGATTTCTTCTAGCTGAATTATCTCTTTCTATAGTTGCATGAATTCCCTACAAGGTAACTTCTTCTAGCTGATCTCTCTACAGGGTGAATTGTTTGTGGCTGATCTCTCTACAGGTTGGCTTGTTTGTAGCTGATCTCTATACAGGTTACTTGTTTCTAGCTGATCTCTTGAATTCTCTTCGGGTGACTGCTCTATTAGGATGACTGCTCTATTAGGATGACTGCTCTATTAGGATGACTGCTCTATTAGGATGACTGCTCTATTAGAGTATCTCGATCTCCCACTTGCTACACTAAGTTGGATTTCGTGTTATAACTCCGTGGTTTTAAGTCTGATTCTTCTACACCATTGAAGAGCCTTTCTAAGATGATAACTCCATCTGTACAGCGATTTTCAAAGCATTACCCCAAGCGGTTTACCTGGTAGGCGTGGCAAGCAGTCGTTTTTTATTAGCTAATCTCGATTGCGTAATTGTTACACACTGTTGGTTTTTTCGTTGTATCTTCCTGGTTTTTAGCTCGATTTCTTTCAAACCACAAAAGGTTTGAGGTTCAATAGTTAACCTATTCACCCACCGATTTTCAGCTTCTTCCCATACGCGGTTTACCCTGTAGGCGTGACAACATATTGGTGTTAATTTTCGTGAATAATCGCTCATAACTCTTTGTCTGTTTATCGTATTCCAGCCAAAGTTGGTACCGAGATGCGCCTTTATATCCCCCTTCTGTGTGCCAAATTTCAAGGCAATCGGATATGGCGTGCGAGTTTTATAGCAGTTTTTGTAAGTGTGCGACAAGAAAAAGAAAAATAAGAAGAAGAAAAAAAACGAAGAAACTGAGCCAATTTTTGAAGTCGCATATCTCGGAAACGCGCGAAGCGATTTCGCTCAAATTTGGAATGTGGAGTGCTGCAGTTGGGGGGCATATCCACAGCAAAAATCGTCTTGTTTCATCAAGGAAGCACAGAGCTACGGAGGTGCGAAAATTGCGTTTTCTTTCTTCCTGTCAATATACTCACGGGTGTTACGCGCAGGCTTCTTGGGCCGCACGACACACTACCGTGTGTCTTGATATTTACTAGCTGAAGGGACATGCATGGATAAATACGCATTCTAGCTACATTGCAGATCTCTCCCTTAAGGTTCCTTTGCGTGCTTGCAGCGTGCTCAAGTTGCAGCTGGCCTGGATAAGGTCTTTCTCAGTTTTGCCCTCTGCATACTACAGCATTTGTAGTAGCTAGCAGGTTCATCTCGTTTCGTTCAGCTGATATTGATGGGCACATGTACAGTCCAGCCTGCATGTATGTTTTTCTATAGCATTTGTCCAGCACAAACACTGTACATGCATGTTCCACCAGTTATGAAATGTATATCAGCACATAAGGTGTCTAACTTATTTCAATGCATTTCATTTTAAACAAAGGATAGTTGAGTTTCACTCAGTGGGTAGTCTGCACAAACAGAGTAAGTCAAATAGTCACAGTTAACTGAAAACAGGTGCCATACTTCATGTATTCATCTGGACGTACCCCAACAATAATTAGGCCACTACACTTTGTTTTCAGCCATGTTCAGCCAGTTACACAGCATTGCATGGGAATTAAGCTCCTCTGGAACCATTCCAGTCACTACAGTAACAGAAAGTACAGATAACTTCTGTTACATGTGTAGAGAAGCCATTACGTGAAGCTATAGCTACCACAAATCAACATCTTCCACTGTCAGCAACGATACATAAAAGAAGACTCAAGTAGGACCATGATGTTTGCATTATAAGTACTGCGGTATGCCAAATTAAGATACCAAGCAATATTGAACAGTGAAGAAATCAGGGGGTCTGTTCCAGGTAGTTGTAAAGCGAAGTACCGTGTGAAAATACACACATAGCTATGGGGTCTGGAGGCATGCCCCTACAGATTTCTTCTAAGATCACTTACTGACTGCTCTATTAGAACACATGACTGTTCTATAAATCTTTTTCCAAACTAATATATCAGAAAATTTATAGGCGGGCTCCATAAATTGATAGCTGGTTGCTATGCCTATGGGGATCACAAAGGTTTGGTCTCTTGCAAAAATATCAGCTAAAATCCAGCCTGACTTGTCCTTCACTACAGCTTGGCATTATTACAAACTTGGGAACTTGATTACCTGTTCAGTATTATAAAATATTGCTATATAATTAACCACCCATCTCCACAATGTCCAGGTCTTATGGCTAATGGCTATAAATTTTTGTGATGCTTGAGAATATGATAGCATACATAATTCACTATACTTCCATACCTCTGTAAGCATTTTCTTGTAGTCTACATGTCCATTTTCAGCTGAATGCACATGCTCTATTACATCATAAAAATTCTCAACTATTGCAACTAAACGATGGTGGCCTAAGACAGTTTTGTCATTCTCACTCTGTAATTACAGAATTTTGTGAAGGGCAGGCACAAACAAAGCAGGTTTAGTTTCTTACCCTTTGCTTGGCAAGGCAAATGTAGAACACCTTCCTGAACTTCACTGCATGAGCTCTGGGTTAACAAAACAAACCGGCTTCCAGTTTGTTTCAGCAATGAATATCACTTCTTTCCACTCCATTCAAAATGTCTGTTATCTTCTGCACCTTCTCCTCCGTTAAGTTACTGTTTTGCTTTTGGAGGTGTGATTGGGATCAAGATATTTTCGTCCACAGAAGGTGTCTGTGCGTGACCCTTGGCCTTTCCGACGTATCTCCGAGAGCAAGACTCATAGTGATTCGAAACTCACACCTCGCATACACTGCCACGAGGAAATCTCGTGATCCAACACTTGGAACGACAGTAATTCGGCAACCCATACAACTGTAATGTGTCGCATCTCGCGTTGCCCCTTGCCATATGTCAATACGGCAAGTACGACACCTGCGCAATTTATAAATTGTTGCGCGTTTTATGAATTCACAAAATGCGCAACGCAATTTATAAACCGCGCAAATTCACAGATTTCGCCTAACAATATCATTACTTTTTGTCGCAGTTAACTCTCCTTTATTTGGACGCGCATTCTTTTTACAGCTATAAGCTGTTTGGATGGGTATGTGCTACGGCGAGACTACTAGTAGACTCCACATGATAACATCTGCAATATAACACGTGATAGCCATGCGAGGGAGCGCCTACTTGTTTTTGCATTTTTTCCTTTTTTAAAACCCGGGCTTGATGGACTGCCCTTGCCTACCACCCCCAGCACAAATAAAGGCACGTGCTGGACAACTGTAAAAGACAATAGAAAAACAGAGTAAGGCACGTGCTGGACAACTGTAAGACTTGTTTTTGCATGCCAAGCCGCCCGTTTATTATTATTATATTATTATTATTACTGTGTAAACCTCATGCAGAGCATACAACACAGATAATCATACAAATGAGTGCTATAACAAATAGTGTGCTAGTTTATCTTAAAATTCATCTAAATCATTTACGATACCTGAAGTGTAAAACCGACTTGCTCCGTTGCGCCGGTAGTGCATTCACAGTGATTCAGGTTGACAGGTACTCATACACGATGAATACTGATAGGACGACTACTAGAGATTGGCTAGGAACACAAAATGAAGTTCAGTTTTTCATTCACTCCTCCTCAGCGGAACCACTCAGTGTCATTGGTGTGAAGAACACCTCGCAGTGCACTATTCAAGTGCGCGCTAAGCCTCTACGCGACATAAAGGTCAGTTATGCATATGACTGTAAATGAAGCGTCTTGCTAAACGAATTTGTTCTTGCTAAGATACATGTTGAAGAAAAAACTTTCCACTGGTGAGAATACAGCTTTTATAGATACCACTGTAGTTACGTGACTTGCACGTGCTGTTGTAACTCTGTTAAGTCATGCAACACACTGTGTCCAAGTGTTGCTGCATTTTACGAGCCAATAGCTCTCACAGAGTCACATATTTAATGTACCTATCATGTATTGCCCCACTCCCTCGGCGAAGGTGGGGCTTTACGGGGGGAATTGACATGCGCCACTATGGGGCATTTGATAGCAATTCATTAAGCGTCCAAGTATTTTTGTTGTGACTTTCTTTGCTATAGATGCCGAATCTCCACATTGCAACTGGGGCCAATGGTGGAGATTTGACATGATAGGTTTGCCCCACTATGGGGGCATTTGACATTCAGCTGTATCAAATCCCCACTATAGCCCCATATATTTCCTGGCAAGGGGGAGTGGGCAATACATCGCTAGGTACATAAAACCTCACTGAGCACATGCAGGACATGCTTGTCACTGTAGTCCCATTTTAGCTATTGTCAAACTTGCATTTTACAAAGTATTTGATGAATACATGTACATTTGACTCTGATGAAATGGGTCATGTAGCGCTGCCTATTAGGTCAGTTTAGTTTTTTTTATCCCGGGCTAGATGTAATGCCCTTTCCTACCACCCCCAGCACAAGAGGCAAACGTGCTGGACAAGAACTGAAAAGCGGGACATCTAAAGGTCCCTAGGGCCCTTTGTTAGGCCCATTTCCGGGAAAGCATCTGGTGATCTAAACGAGAGGGAGCGGCTTCCACGGATGTACATCGTCGCTGACCTCAACAGGGAGAAAGAAAGGGTACAGCGAATCCACGCTAAAGTACTACTGTACGATAAAGCACCACGTTTGGAAAAGAGCTCAGCAAGCCGGCGATAAAATGTGATGACTTCCCTCCCCATGCCCCCAGTTGTGGCAAATACCAATGGAGTAAAGGATGCAAACTCCACCTCACGGACACAGTCACCATTTAGAACTGGACTACAATCATTATTGTAATTGTGTTACATGTATTCGGGCAAATCTGAGCACACCAGCAGGGCTGACTGCTCAGTAATAATAATAATAATAATCATAATCACCATACTCCCTCTTCTTCTGCATCTCATGATGCCTATACACAGATGGTATCGAAACATTGCGGTAGCTTTGTGGGTTTGGGTGAAAAACCCTTACATCGAAAAAGGCACTTTGCCGCCGCCCTCAAAATCCGCGTGCATGAATGTCAGCCCTGGCATCATCTTGGCAGTTAGCTGATCGAGGGGTAAGTTCTTCGCCACTCAGGGATTGAAGTGGTGGCTGAATTGCAACATTAGTACAAACATTTGAAAGTAATTCAGCAGTTGTATCACGCAGGTCATTGTGGCGAACAAAGGTCAAACCACCATGTCGAAAGATCATTGCATAATCAGCAGTTTAATTAATTTAATTTAATAATTGCTTTACAGAATTGGAATTACATACAGTAGAGGCTATAGTGATTACAGAGACATACAATTCTGAAGGACTACCAGTGTCCTGCACTGGTAGCCTAGAGCACTAATTACTTAACTACAAAAACTATACATGCATACATTTATATAATAGTTACAAATAATTATAATTGGTTGGTGCAGGAGTCTTGGAGCAGCGGGTACAAGGACACAGGTAATGAAAAGTACAGGGGGTATTATCAAAGTTAGCTAAAAAATGATTCCATAAAAATGCTTTCAACTTTGGTTTGATTACATCTAGTGATTGAGATAGGTCAATTATTGGTAAAGAGTTCCATAATCTTGGTAAACGATAAAAATATGAGTCCATGATAGGGTTGATATGAGCTGTCTTGGGGTATAACTTTGTGCCAGCAGATCTTGTTGAACCTGTAGTAAAGTTGGTATAGTTCAAGATGTCAAACTTATCTGATGGATTTTTGATGGATTTGATAAAGAATAATATGTCGGCAATTTCATAAATGTACATTAGTGGCAACATACCAGTTTGTATTAACCTTGTTTTATAGTCTGATTGATAGTTTGATAATATGAATTTAGTGGCTCTTCGTTGGACTTTCTCAAGTGATTCAATGTCTTTTAACAGGTATGGCCTCCACAGTGGGGAACAATACAGTAGCTTTGATCTAACTAGAGTGATATACAGAGATTTTCTGGCCTGGGGACAATTTGAGTCCTTGAAGACCCTACGCAATAAGCCAAGAGATTTATAGGCATTAGAAGAAATCATTTCATAGTGTGCTTGCCATGTTAGCGAATTAGTAAAAATAATCCCAAGGTCTTTACAGCTGGAGGATTCATCAATTTAATGACCGTTGACATGATATGTAGAGTTGAATTTGCGATGGTAGCTCATAAACACAAACTTTGAAAGATTAAATGAGAGAAAGTTGTTAATGGACCAGTTGAATAATGAATTGATGTCTTCTTGGAGATGCTCAATGTCTAATGTTGATGTGATTTGTCTGAATAATTTTGTATCGTCAGCAAACTCAAATAGATCTGATGTGACAATTGATGGGAGGTCATTGATAAATATTAAAAAGAGCAAAGGACCCAGAATACTCCCCTGTGGCACGCCAGAGATAACAAGTAAAGTGCCGGATAGGTGGTTGCCCACAGAAACACACTGGGTTCTGTTGTGTAGATAGAAACTAAACCAATTCCATAAGGTGCCAGTGATTCCCATGTTCCAAAGTTTAACTAGGAGTTCATTATGCGGCACACTATCGAAAGCTTTTCGAAAATTAATGTATATAGTATCTATTTCATCTTTTGATGTTATTAGCTGGTTAAAATAGATAAGTAGTTGGTGCAAGGTTGAAGAATTCTTTTGGAACCCAAATTGATATTGTGTGATACAATTAGAAACTGAGTTAATTATCTTATCATAAATTAGTCTTTCTAAAACTTTGGATGTAATGCAAAGAAGTGAAATGGGACGATAGTTTTTGACTGAGGTTTTGTCACCAGACTTTGGTACAGCTGTAATTTTGTGCAACTTCCATTCAGATGGTATGGTTCCACTGGTAATGCTAGTCATGAAAAGGTGGTGAATAGGTATGGCAAGAGCAAAGGCACAATGTTTTAAAATAGTTGGAGGAATGTTGTCTATACCACTGGCCTTGTTGGGATCCAGGTTATTTAAGGCCTCTAGGACTTCTTGTACTGTGAAGTGGATCGAGTCCAAGCATTTACCAGGGACTGGTAGATTCGAAGTGTCGGGTAGATTAAATTTACTCTGAGAGAATATTGAACGGAAGTACTGGTTGAATAACTCAGCCTTACCGAGGTCTGTGTTTGCTGTGATGGAGTCATTGTGTAGCTCAGGCGGTAGGTTGTGAGATTTCGAGAACTCTTTAATGTATCGGAAAATTTTTGTGTCCTTATTTATAGTGAAGTTATATATTAAGGTCTGCTCAAATGCAGACTTTGTTGCAATACTAGAAGCTTGAAAAGAGACTTGAGCTTTGGTTAGTCGTTGGAAATTGTTTGGTGTAGGATTCCTGTTGTATTTATGCTGAAGTGTATGAAGACACTTGTGGGAATGACGTAGTTGGGGAGTGAACCAGTTAGGAAATTGTCTACAGTGCAGTTTGACCTTTGGGATAAACAGTTCAATGCCAGCCAGTATGTTACTTCTTAAAATGTACCGAATTTCTTCAACATCAGAAGAATTGTAGAGTATAGAGAGGTCGCAGTTCGATAGGTACTCTGTTAATCCATTGTAGTCACCTTTAGAAAAATTGAAGAACTCCTTAGTAGATGTAGAATGTGTTGAGAACTTAAAATTAATTGAAAATGTGATTAAATAATGGTCAGATGTAATACATTGGTATTCTGGAGAATGAACAGATAAATGTAAAACGTGTTCAGGACTATTTGTTAACACAAGGTCTAGAATGTTACCACATGTATGGGTTGGGGATTCCACAAGTTGCGTGAAGTTAGATTCAAATATGCTATCACAGAAGTTGTTGGAGATCGGTGTTCTGCCAGTGAGAGTTGCCCAGTTTATGTCCGGTAGATTGAAATCGCCAAGAATAAATACAGGGTTGGACAGGGTGGTAGTGGTGGCTAGGTAGTCGGATAGGTCCTTGTGATAGTGAGCAGTGGCATTTGGAGGTGCATATACCATGCAAAAAATGACATCAGAATCATTAAAAGAGGCAGAAACGTTTACCACTTCAAGGTTTCTGGGACTTGGAATTTGTTTACTAGGTAGATTGTCGCTGATTGCCAGCATAACGCCTCCACCACGTGAGCCTCTGTCCTTTCTAAACATTGTGTAACCCTGAGGTAAGATTTCAAGATCTGCAATGGCTTCGTGTAACCAAGTTTCAGACAGGCCAATAATTTTAAAATCAGATGCATATACAAAACTCTGGAAAAGGGGTAAGTTTTTTGCCAAGCTCCTGCAATTTTGCACGCAGACTTTGGGCCCAGTAGGGCCGAGTCATGCTGAAGAGGTGGAGGCAGCAGTTGAAGTCTCCATGTTGTTGTGGGGTGGTGAGGTGCTATCTGTACTTGATGGCTCGTTAGGTCTGAATCCTGCGCTGTCTGCTTGGCCATGTAATTTACCTTTGACATAAATTTTATTGCCTCGAATTTTTATATCAGACTTTGGGGTATTGTCTTGTATTAATGACCAACGAACTTTTAACAAATGAGACTCCGTGACCCTTGCATCACGTGAGAGGTCAGGTTTGATGACAAAAGGTGACTTTAACTGAGATCACTTGGATAAGATGGAATTGACATCAGATGACCTGTTCAGAGTCACCAGTAGGGGTCTAGGACGCCCTGAGGAGGGATTGTATTTTCCAAGCCTTATAGTATCTCTGATTGAGTGAGGCTGAACAGTGTTGTCAAGGTCTGTAAGAACTTCAGTAGCATGGTTTAAATCTAACTTTTCTCTCTCCATCTTTTTGGTGCCTTTGGAACACTCATCGACACCAAACAGAACAACATTGAATTTCCTAGCTGAGTCGTGCTTAGTAGCAACTACAAGTGAAGGTGGAGCTGAATTTGTATCTGAGCTAGGGGTAGCAGCTTTAACAGCAGGAGATGGATTGCTGCTGGGAGTTGGGTTGACTGGTGGTTGGTCAACTGCTGCTGATGGGGACTGGTTAAGTTTTAGATTAAGTGTGCTGATTTGATCTTTCAAGTCCGCAATTACATTATTATAAAAGAGTTGCAGACAAAACAGACAATAAAATGGGTTATCAGACTCACTTGCACTGTTGTAAGCACACCTTGACAGTCCCACACATTTCCGATGGTACCATGCTTCACATTTACCTTCACAAAATAACGCTTCATCGCCTGGATCCTTGCCATCGTCAGAGGGCTCTTTGACTATTTCCTCACAGATGGGACACACAGAAGGCTCTTCCACGTCGATGTTGCTGGCAGAAGAGCTGTTGTCCTGAGTAGTTCTGGTGTACGGCTTGTCCTTGGCCTTTTGCTTCTGCAACTTGGGCATGACCTCCGGTCCGTGACCTCCAGTGAAAGGTGAGCCACTCACACAGTGGCTAGGAGTATTCAATAAAGTCCATCCTTATCGCAGGTGAAGAGCATCCCAGAACTCCTGCTTTGTCAGATGGTAACCCTGGTCTTGCAGTGGTAAAGCCAGAAGCCAAGAAGAGGCTCCAGGTTCACTATTCAGATCAATAGCTCTTTGAAGCTGTGAAGAGAGACCATTTCTGATCTCAAGAGCCCGTTTCTTAGAAGCCTCACGCCGGTGTTGGTTATTATTATTATTATTTATCTAATTTGTCAAAATGACAGGGTGGCACCAAAAGGTGAACCTGAGTCTTGATGGATCGAGTATCTGGGGGATGAGCATGTGCTACCTGACTAATAATCAAGTCTTTTAGTGGTGCAGTAATTCGCAGGGAAGCATCAAACTGAGATTCACAGAAAGCTGTAGGGTCATCCATACCGAGCCCACTGAAACGACATGGCAGAGAGAACAACTCACGTTCACCGGTGGCGCATGCAACATGTCCACCGGTGAACGTCAGTTTAGTTATTATACGCTGTGTTTAATGAACAGTAACCAAGTAGTGCATAATGTTTTGCAAAATCAAGTATAAGAATGATGTATAAGCTAAGAATATAATATGAGAGTTAATTATGCTATAATAACATCCTACCTGTATTAATGTGTTTGTTGTTTGTGCTATAGCCTTCTCCACCGAGCACTTTCAAAGCTTGTGTGAGTTGATGTGCTTGTGCGGTATATGTGTATATATAAAGTTGTCAAAGTGTCGTCACATAGAGTAGCCAGTTGTGTTGTTAATATCCTTTCTAATAATCAATATTGTTACTATTAGTTTCTAGACTCAGTAACTGGTCGCTGCCAAGAGCTGGACACTAAAGTTGGTCACCTGATGAAACTATTACCACAACTATGGATGTTAAGGGTACCAGACTACAAGTGTTATGTGAGTAGTTACTAGTAATAGTGTTAACTTGTTGTGATATGTATTATTACAGAGTTATGGGTTTGAAGTCTGTAGTGACTCCAACAAGGAAGTCGTGGGTAGAGCAAGTGTCCTACCTCAACATTTGAGGAATTTGGAGGGAACTCTTACACTAACTTTACATGATGCTGACCTACTTCCTGTTGGGACTATATCAGGTCAGTAAATTAGGAAAGAAATGATGTGTTACTATATTAAGCAGTGGATTACATCGTGGTGCTGCCCTGTGATTCATTGGCTGACTGGAAAATCAATGACCAGTGGAGGGTGTCTAAACTACATCAGTGGGTGGGTCATTCTATGATTATAGGACATCGTGGTAATGGGATGACATTCTGTCTTAATCAGTAAGTGTTTACTATGCTA
The DNA here is from genome assembly GCF_963678975.1 of Dysidea avara. Taxonomy (NCBI): domain Eukaryota; kingdom Metazoa; phylum Porifera; class Demospongiae; order Dictyoceratida; family Dysideidae; genus Dysidea; species Dysidea avara. Next base: position 29,563,430 of record NC_089280.1, read on the forward strand.
GACACCATGCACATAGCTTGACCTTCTCACTAGTGGTGTGCGATGTCAGGATTTTCATTTCGATATCGATACGATAATAGGGTAAATATCGAAATGTCAATTCGATTTTCGATAATTTTAATTGTGTGGGTGGAGTAATTGCGTGGGCGGCCGATATTTATAAATATGTTTCAAATACAATTTACACTCCAAAACCATTGCATAGAAGCCTAGAAAACTGGTAGACAAGCTTTTTAAGTGGCTAGATTGTACAGAACCAACCTTCATTTCTAGCCTGATTGCGCAATCACATACTAAATGCTGTTGATTTATCGAAATATTCTTTAATATTTCGATAATTATCGAAAATTTTCGATTCAAAATCTGCTAAAGTGGTATAGAAATCGATACGATAACGATATTGACGCGATATCAATATTTTTCGATATATCGCACACCACTACTCACGTCCTATACAGGGGGACAGTATCTGTCAATGAGGTATACCATAGGGGGTTGGACATGCTTTAAGCACCACCTAAATTATTTACCTTAATTGCATAGTTTATTTGCTATTTCACATGACCCTCAATGACAGATACTGTCATTGAGGGACATGTTTATGTAGTTGTTTGTAATTGTAATAAGTTATTGTCAATTTCAAAAAAAAGCAATATTAATTCATGACCCTCAATAGTATGAAGAAGGCTGTTTTCTAAGTGGTGTGATGAATGGCATTGCACCTAACTAAATTGATGCTTGGTGCCATTTTTCATGGAGTTCGTGGTGACTAATGTAGTGGCTGTGGGATCTTCCTAAAGTATTCCAACCTCCTCTACAGCTATACCAGCTAATGCAGTGAGTCAAAATCTACTACTGGTGAAAAATAACTGTTATTAGGGTTGATCAATTAATCCTTCTAAAGATCAACTGAGGTGTTATTTAACCATTGCTGACTAGCTTCCCTACAAATATTATAAGCACAGTATTTTCTCATACAAATGGCTGAAAGCTTTTACTTCATTCCTGTAAACAAATAGGACCTTTATTTGAGACTGGTTTATTTTGGATAGTCCAGTGGCGCCTGGCATTGTATCATCTGTAAATGCAACTCCATAGCGACTTCAGTGCACTTCAAGATGTAGCATTCTTCGTCACTGTATCCAGATTTGTTTTGACAAAATCATGCTCAATTGTGAAGATTGGTTCACAATTTTATCAAGAAGCCATAACATACATTGGTCATTGAAGCCAATAAAATGTACCACAAATTAGATCCAATTATTGGTTTGCTGAATAAGGTAATGTTGGTTACAAATAACTAAATTATGGGCTCCTGATGATACTGTACATATCTGCATGAACAAAAACTTGCATGGACTACTTGGTCATGTGATTACTCATAGCTCGCACTTTCATTCCTCAGATGGCTGTAAACTCAGCCTGAAGCAGCAAGGGAAAGAATTAAAACAATCAATAGCCTGGGCCTCAGACCAGTTGTCTATTTTCCAATTGTGCTGGAAGCCTCCAGCTTGTAATCATGGCTTATATTGGTACCTGTAACTATATTATGACTGTATCATACACAACATAATCACTAGGTGTTTCTGGTTTATTTTCTTGAGCATGCACATCACATGTGCTCCACACAATCTACCATTTGTATGGCTTTTAGTTACAATTATTAGGGAGTATTCATTTCATTAACTTTTTGGAGCTTCTGTATATCCTGATTACATTTACTAGTGGTTTATGTTCTCTTACACAAGCAATGGGTTTGGTTATTAATAGGGTTGAAACGATCATTGTTTTTTTCTAGAGTTAACCCTCTCACCATTGCAACTGCCATATGTAGGGACCCGCCAATTATGCTCATAATTTTACCTATTATGCTATGCTGCACTGCTCAAAAATTCACATATTATGCTTAAATTAATGCTCAATATTTACCTATTATGCTCGATTATGCTTAATGTCCATGCCTTAGTTCATATGCTTTGCTACTAGTTTAACACTGTATAGAAAGAAAAAAATGAGTGGCTGGAACACAAATAATAAATTCTTGCTGCACGCCTGCATGTAAGAGAAAAGATCGATATACTCTAATAGAACAGTCAGTTTGATGATTGTTCTATCAGAGTTACTGACTGCTCTATTAGAGTACATCGATCTTATTTTGCAATTGTCATTTTTCCAGCAAGAATTTACACTATCGTACAAATATTTAACCTATTATGCTGGCATTATGCTCAATGCTTTTAGGTACCTATTATGCTCAAAATTATGCCAGCATTATCGGCGGGTCCCTAGCCATATGCGATTATATATGGTGGTTTCGATATATAAATGCCTGTAGCATCACATTCTAAACGCTCTGTAACTTCAGTCGTATTGATGTGTACAACATGGCATGTAAACAAATAAAATAATAAACTTAAAATTTGAGGAAGCATGTCATTATGTTGTGCATTATATGATGTGTAAGGTCATTATTTCTGAGGTCATGTACAGCTCAAGGGAAGGGTCAGTTCAATACATATACACTAACGGTTAAAGTACAATTCAGTCCATCTATAAACACCAATAGTACCCAGTCCAATGGTCACTCCTTATGCCAATGGTGATATGATGAGGTGATGAAATGTTGTAAAATTAACTGATGGAGGAGTAAAACATGGTTGTGGGCCTGGTGGTTGGTACATACCACCATAATCAATTAACTTAGCACTTACTAATGTTGTGAGATTAGATATTGTATCATTAGTCTCATTTTCCTTCTCCCATTCATATGAGAGCAGTCACAACTAAATGAAGTATAACATAGTTTGTAACACTGCGAGAGGTATCTATTATTTGTTGTGTGTTTTTAGGCCAACGGACACAATAGAGAACACGATAGCTTCTTTTGAGAAAGCCACTGAACTGGTAAGTGTATAAACACTTTATACTGCTGAACTCATCTCAGTATTGTGTTGCATTGTAATTTCATGGCTGACACAGGCATGAAAAGTCTGTCATACTTTCACATGTGTTGCATCACTATCTCTGCTGCTGTAGGGAGCTATTGGTGTAGAGTTTGATGTTCAACTGACTAAGGACCTGGAACCAGTGATTTATCATGACTTAATGATCAGTCTAAATGTTGCTCCAGTGAGTTGTGAGGTGGATGTTCATTAATAATACATGTGATGGACACTTAATCTCATTGTGGAAACTGTCCACAGCTTTGTTATTTGTTGTATGTGACTATTACAGTGTATGAAATAACTTTTTGCTGCAGTTACTGTATAATCCATTACAGGATCACTATTTTGATGTTCTGTTGAAAGATTTGACTTATGACCAGATTAAATCTTTTAAGGTAGAAAAAAAATGAGAACTCAAAGCTAGATGTTTGTCATTATGTATCATGTTTTTCAGCTTTCCAGCAAAGATAAATCTCGGAGCCCATTATCATCTTCAGGTATGTGTTAGTTAGTTATGTTATTGTACCACGTCACAAGTGTGATGACGAAATTGTCATCATGCGTTTGAACGTGAAATGTGTGTACTATGTGGAGCAGGTTTTGATGGTTTAGCACCAACCAGTAGCACTCTACCCCCCACCACAGTGCTGTATGGTAGCTATTCCATGGTAAAAGCCTTAATCCACTCCAGCCACCACCAGCCAATACAATAGCTCATGGTGTGTGTACAATGCTTGTACTGTGTCATACAAACCACAGGAGTTGAGCTGGGTGGACACAGCAAGAATAAAGTGTTTCCACATCTCAGAGAGGTGATGTTGACATGCACTCATCATTGTACCGTAGATCAGAAAACCTCCATTACTAAGGGGCCATTAGAATTCTTTTCTATACATTTAACATGTCCAATTTTCCCTTTTGAAGATTTCTAGCTAAGTGGCAGTTGCGTAAGTTACTCCTATTCTAATTTGGCCGCCTGTGCCATACCAAACTATATATGTGACTGGGCCTGCGAAAATAGGGCATGTGGGCACACAAAATTTGCCTACTTTTCCAAACTTTCACCACAATTAACTTTGTATTCCATCATGCTATGGCCATAAATGTTTTAGCGTTACTTAAAAATTTAATTGGCTTTATAACACAGGTTACAGAATGCAAATAGATTATTCCACTGCAGAGATATGTCCTGTTGTGTAACGGGATGTAGTTTGTGCCCACATGCCCTGTTTTCGCAGGCCCGGTCACATATATATATATATATATATGCTTCTATTGTTAGGTCACATGTATGCATTGTCAGTTTATACAGGTGACCTTATTAGGCAGGTTTATGTACATTCATCGTACAATCTCCAAGGGCTGTTATGAGGTGTGCCTGCATGTGTATACCGGAAGTTATTTCAATAGAAAAATAAATATTTCATTTCTTGAAGGACTATTCTAAACATTGTACCATAAGCTCTATTAAATGACTAAAATATGAGCTACCAGAGTGAAGCATGTTATACTATGCCACTTTATAACATGCGTGATGTGTACCTGTAGATCAGATGGTTAATGACACATCACTGTGTGCTCATGTGTAGGTACTGAAGGAACTTCCAGAGTCCGTTTTCTTCAACGTTGAAGTGAAATATCCCCTCCCTAAGACGGTAAAGTATTTTGTGTATGTACTGCATGTGTGATCATATTTGTGACCCCCTGAGCGAAAACCCGACTTGTTTGCATTTTTCTTGAACTTCATTTAAAGGGAGGGAAACATGGAATTTTAAAATTCTTTTTTATTTCATTACTGTATTGATTTAATACCCTTGTGTATAGTTGTACATTTTTAAATTTAATTTACTGTATGATTTGTTAATGAAATACACGATCAAAAATGTTTGCGGAGTAATCATACGTTATAACGCGTCATAACGCGTCATAAGTTGTTGACATCAGAGGGGGAACGCTGCGTGAATGAAGTATACATTCCATGGAAGAATCAGATCTTATTAGTAATTCAGTCACGTATTAGAGTGAAGTAATAGGTATAGAAAGACTTTGTTATGGATACTTCCAAGTCGTCAACGGACTCCTGCTGTGCTACTGGCTTGAAATCTCAGTTTGATTGATCATAGATTGATTCCGAAGATATTTCCGATGAATATAGTGACGTTTCCAGTTTGGTCTCTAGCAACGAAATGAGCATTTTCAGCGAAGACACAGACTATCACGAAGATACTGAGGAGATAGCTGGAACCTCTCTTGAACCTTACCAATTGGAGCCAATAGATGCTAACCTCAATGCTAACGCTAGTGATACAGACCAACTGACTGAGGATGAATCATCGTCTGATGAAGAGCTACTTGGGAAATTGCCCAATGATATGAGTTGGTATGACTATTCTACCACTACTTGTCACCTAATAATACAATTCCTACAGGTATCACTGTGGTAATTGTAAGATGATGCCCACTAAAAGAGAATGTATATGTATATGCAGTAGAGCATGATGTACTATAGAAACAAGAGCATCATGGCGTTGGATACGTAGTGGGCCATGAGAGCAACCAAGAAGATGGTCACCAAACTGATCTATGACAGACAAATATGTACAAAGTGGTAACAATGGGAAAAGAGGAACACCCAACCATAAACGGACAGCGATAACAAACTCATGTGGAGAAAAGGCCAAACCCAATGTTGGTTGAGGGATGGCCTTCAGCCAGCCACTGCTGACACCAGAGGAGTGAGCAACAGCACGTAAACGAGCCTGGTCACGGATTGTGGAGGTGTTGAAAATGCTTGCAAATAATTGATCATCAAGGGAAGCCTGTAAGTCATTTTGGGAAGATAAGTTAGAAGGCAAGATGGATAGACTTTAGAAATAGGAGATAGCACAATTTTCACCTGGAAAAAACAAAAGTCTTCTAACTTTGATGAAGTCGATAGAGCAGGATTGCAACTGGCACTGCAGCAATTTGCTAAGGAAAACAACAGTTCTCCTGGTGACATATAGCGCATTGTAGCGTTCATCAACAAAAATTATAACAGTTTGGTATCACGTGTTCTTCTGAGCATGCGCAGAGTAAATAATGGCTTACCATGCGGTAGCTTAAGAAGGATGCAGGCGGTGGATGAGAAACTAATAATCACCAAATAGGGGCCTTATAGTAACATTTCTAAAAATGTTATATATAGTATTAGTTGTACATAAGAAAATCTTTTAGTTTTAGTTATAGTTTTAGTAATCTTTTCCAATTCTTTTTAGTTTTAGATTTAGTTTTAGTAAAATATTCTGTTGTATTTTATTATAGTTATAGATTTAGTTATAATATGGATTTGCTTTTAGTTATAGATTTAGTTTTAGTTAACTAATACATATTTGCCTTACTAAAAGTACTTTTAGTTTTAGTTATAGTTAACTAAAACAACACTAATTAAAACATGAGTAAAATTATTTATGTAGGACACATTTTTTATCTAATGTATTTCAGTGGCATTTATATAATAAAAAAATAGAAATATGCAAACAAGTTGAGTTTTCGTTCAGCGGGCCACATTTTTGTGTATAGTGACTTATGTATTGTGTTAGGATGGTGAGGAGTGTGACTATTTCCCATACGTCAACCGTAACACAATTGCTGATGTAATCATCTCTACATTATACCAATATGGTTCAAAAAGGAATATGGTGATGTCAACATTTGATCCATCACTTTGTACAATGTGAGAGGTTGATAACATCACTGATTACTAAATGATTAACTCTTTCAGGTTACAATTGAAACAGCCGCAAATTCCAGTCTTCTTCTTAACGGAGAACAAATCATTGAAGTATCCCTTAGCTGTTGATATAAGGAATCATTCTGCTTGTGATGCAGTTGCTTTTTCAAAGTCACAAAACTTTGCTGTAAGTGTTACTGTGATTGTACAGAACTTCTAAGACCACTTTCATTACTTTGCTAGTATAATACTTTAATCTGTCAAGTCAAGTCAAGTATGTAAAAAATAACCAATAAGGAGACCAATAGCTATGTGTGTGCTTTTAAGAAATGTTCAACTGTGTGTAATTTTACACACTACTGATGTTACTATATGCTATTCCTATACATATGTGCCTGGAGATTATACATTCAACATTGGTCTATTATGTTACAGGGTATTAGTGTATGTGTTGATCGGGTGAACAACCTGTCAGAAGTTATCAATTTAATACACAATCATGGACTGTTTGTAATGACATGGGGTGAAAATAACAGTGTGGAGGAATCTGAGTCATGGCAGAACAGCCAAAAAGTGACTGCCATAATGTGTGACAGGTAATGACTAGCTGTGTTGTTGTGTGGTGTGTAGAGAAGTGGTAATGCAGCTAGGCATGATGTCTTTTCTGTCAGACACATTTCCTATAGAATCTGTGATTCAATTGTTGATAAGATGGCCATGTGGCCATGTTTTTCCTTCTGATAATACAGAACAAGTAGTTCATTGAAATTCTTGCAACTGTGCCTCAAGGGTTGCACCCTATAGTTACATAGTTGGTTAGTAAGTAAACTACAGAGAGTAAAAGACATCATTATGCTTAACACCTGTAAAACACATTAGTTATCACACACATTGGATAATTAGCAGCCACCTCATTAATAGCATATTCTGTAGGTGGACCTATTAATGCCATTTCACTGTAATTAAAATTATCACTTGTGGTATGTATTACTAACGTCATCCCCACTGTAGGATTCCTACACAAATCACAAAATAGTGAGAAGTTGATGAAGACAGCTCAAGCTATGTGAACACATAAACCAGGACATGTATAACGTAATTTTTAACCTGTTGCATATATGGCTTTATTCACTTATTTATTTTAATGTATGGTTTAAATGGCTATAAATTTATTTGTACATTTCAAGTCAGTGATCACTATATGTGACTGGATTTTGGAAAAACCATCCAAATTACACATTGAAAGTTTCGAGATAAACTTTAAAGAATTCAAACCAGCATAACTCTCCAAGGATAGCAAGCACATGTATGAAATTCACACAAAAGATGCATCAATCTGTTACCTTTCAGACCACTTCCAGTACTTGCAGCTGCTCACAGAGTTTCCCGCCAAATAAGATAGAAAACCTGAGCAGTTGGACAAGGAGGGTGGGGGTGGGCAAGCGTTAGACCTCAAAATGGCGGCAGACCATGATTGGAGTCCAGAGACGAGATTACATGCAGGGCTGTACTGGCTCCTTAGTGCCTGATATGTAGCAAAATCCACAGAAAAACGTCTGGCCAACAATATCAGGCTGTCCACCAGTAAACCACTGATTATTCTTGCCAAGCCAGGTCCTTCACAAGGCCTAAAACTGCCATTTGAGGACATCTGTTGAAACCAGCCTCGAGTAGTTGAGTGATACTGAGTGTCAAAGCTATTAGTACAATAGTGTAGCTATCCACTGGAGGTGTTAGTTTGGTTTTGCCTGATGTGCAATTTGGATTAGTTTTGTAAAATCTGGTCACATATGGTTTGAGTCTAGTATGTTTTAAAATTTGTGCATCATGCTTTTTGGCATCATCAGGAAGAAAAGAACATGCAGACAGTCGAAACAGCAAACTTACTGAGGAAAATAAAGGCTAATATTTTGTGTTGAGGGTGTAGTGGGAACCACATGACATGGATGCACCATATCATACAGTACAATAGTACTTTATAGTAGGGACGATGAAGGTGTGGGCGTGGTCCACAAAGAAAAATCACAAAATCATATTTAGTAATCCTTCACGGCCATTTCACAGTATTGGTCAAGTATAAACAAGCCCAAATGTGTCTTCAGAACTACCCGAAACGTTTCCGACAAGGTGCTACGAAATTTTTTTAAAACATTATTTTAGCAAATTTTCTACTGCCTCACTGCCTGCCTCACTGATGCTTTCAGTCAAGCGTAGCGGAAAACTGGCTACAGCTACAGCCTTGCTTCTTTGGCAGAAACACTTCAAATTTTGTGGAGAAAAAAACTTTCACAATATTAAATACCTACGATGTGTACACTGCTGTCTTACTGTTTTATCTTCTTTATCGTGGCCATTTCTCATGGGTACGGCCTCCATCAAAGCACGCACACCACAGCGCCCTAACATATTGGAATAAACGTGTAGCATAATTGTAGCAAGCACGTGATTTTAATGTTGGAATACACCTCGGGATATGCTGCTGCCTGTTCAACATCGCCACTACACGCGCAAGGATTAGAAGCATCGCCACTACACGCGCAAGGATTAGAGTGTTTGCTTTGGCTCGAAGGTGGTTTCTTTTCCAACCGGTTGTATATGGCGCCTCTCTACAGACTCTATGGCTAGCTTTCCCAGAGCACTTTTCAGGTGTACTACAACTGAAAAACACCGTAGTAGGCCTCGTTGGCTCGCGTACCTCATCGTCTAGAAAGTAGGCAAGACCCGTACTTACGCGAACTAAAAGTAAAAGCAGCCCTGAGGCTCTGTTGAGAGAATTAGTGTAGGGTTTCCAAGTCAAAAATAAGAAGGTGCTTCCTTTTGTTGTCTCTGGTGATTTTCACACAGACTGACCTTTATGATAAAGTAAACAAGTGCTAATTTATTATTGGATTGCCTGTAGCATTGGGTATCAGCATAAGTTTACCACACAAAACATACAAAAAGTGGTCACGTGGCCAAAAATATCATAATAGTTGAATTGGGCAGCTTATTAGAAAATCATTGTATTTTAGGGTGACCGAAATCACAATTAGTATGTTTTCTTGCCTTATAATGAAGACTTCTACATCTTGTAGTGCTTTAGCATCCTGTATAGCTGTGATGGGATTGTTGGCCATGTGACCACTTTTTAGGTATTTACAGTTAAAACTGCATTGATATTGAAAACAATAGACAATTTACTAATATATTAGCACTTGTTTGTTTTATCTTAAGGTCAGCCCGCATGAAAATAATTTAAAAGGCTGAGGCATCATCTTATTTTGCAGTGGAAATCCTATATGAAGGGATTTTTGGTCACGTGACCACTTTTTGGATATTTAGCTACATATGCTAAAATTGTGCTGATAGCAACTGCTGCAAACACTCCAATAACAAATTAGCACTTGTTTTCTTTATCTTAAAGGTAAATCTGTGCGAAAATCTCCAGAAACAAGAAAATGGAGCACTTTCCAATTTTGAGTGGAGACCCTAATTAGTGGAAAATAATACTGTAGACACACTATAAAACAGTTGAAAAGATACTTCTGTGGGTAATGTGTTGTTTAAAGTGGTTTGTTAAAAATCCGCATTCTTAGGAACGTTTACTGAGCTGTGTATTTCAAGAATTGTAGAGGGGGATTACTATACGGTTATTCAATAAAAATTTACACAAAAACAGTACACAAACAAGTGCAAGAAAAATTAGGAATTTTCCATATGAGTAGGGACTGCAGCAATACAAAGCACTGAAACAAGCCACTGAGACAAAACGCAACTGAATGATTGCATTTTAATCCCTACTTTATAGCCTGCTATGGTTAAAGTAGGGATTAAAATGCAATCATTCAGTTGTGTTTTGTTTCAGCGGCTTGTTTCAATGCCTTTTATTGCTCCAGTCCCTACTCATATGAAAAATTCCTAATTCTTTCTTGCACTTGTTATCAATAGGATTGAGCCAATTATGCTTTGAAACTAGCCTATTATTCTTTTTAGCAGTACTCAAAAATCCAGCCTATTATGCTCTCAAAATCAAGATTATGCTCTAGAGTTGGCTGTTTTATTAGAGTATATCAGCCTTTCCTGAATGCTCTATTAGAGTATCTCGATCTTGTTTCCGCGAAGGGTGAATAATCAGCCAAGAAACAATAAAAATAATAGCATCGCACAATTTCTTGATATGAAATGCAGTACCAAAGTGTAGTGTGCTCACGTTTTGCTGCATTTTTGGCGAGCGCATTGCGAATTTGATTTAAAATCTTGAAAATCGTCCTATTATGCTGGCATTTTGCTTGATGCTTTTGCCAGCCTATCCATTGTTTGGCCTTCTTCATTGTAAATGATTAACGATTTAATGTATGTGCAATGCTGGAAGATATTTTTGTTTGTATTAGGCCCCTATTTGGTGATTATTAGTTTCTCATCCACCGCCTGCATCCTTCTTAAGCTACCGCATGGTAAGCCATTATTTACTCTGCGCATGCTCAGAAGAACACGTGATACCAAACTGTTATAATTTTTGTTGATGAACGCTACAATGCGCTATATATCACCAGGAGAACTGTTGTTTTCATTAGCAAATTGCTGCAGTGCCAGTTGCAATCCTGCTCTATCGACTTCATCAAAGTTAGAAGACTTTTTTTCCAGGTGAAAATTGTGCTATCTCCTGTTTCCAAAGTCTATCCATCTTGCCTTCTAACTTATCTTCCCAAAATGACTTACAGGCTTCCTTTGATGATCAATTATTTGCAAGCATTTTCAACACCTCCACAATCCGTGACCAGGCTCGTTTACGTGCTGTTGCTCACTCCTCTGGTGTCAGCAGTGGCTGGCTGAAGGCCATCCCTCAACCAACATTGGGTTTGGCCTTTTCTCCACATGAGTTTGTTATCGCTGCCTGTTTATGGTTGGGTGTTCCTCTTTTCCCATTGTTACCACTTTGTACATGTTTGTCTGTCATTAGAGATTTCCAACTAAATTAAATAATTAACATTCCATGCATTCATTGGTATGACAAATATTGTGCTATTTTTCAGGGTCATTTTAGTACAAACCCCACCCCAATTGGTGGTTTCTGTCGAAAGATATAAGCAAAAGAAGTTGACAGTGTGATGATTTTTGTGTACAGAATTTTCAATGCTTTTTATGTATATTGCATGGCACCAAACACAATATTCAAAGTGTCATAAATCTAGATAGGAAACTAATTACGACATGAAATTTTCACCACATATCTATTTTATGAAAAACAGCATATGAACTAGGTAAAACCTCTCAAAAGTGACCACTTCTTTGTAGACTGACCACTCAGAATATTACATGAATAAAGCTAGTGATTCACAAATAAAACTGTGTGTAATGTGTAACACTAAGTATACCCAGGTACCTAATGCATTTTCAGGGATAACTAACTAGAAAAATCAGTATTATTATATAACATGATAAGTAATGGCATCACAAGTCACAATTAACAAATACTTCGGTAACATGACAATCAGATAACAAAATATTAGACCAATATTATTATTAAAATAGATTTGTTTGGACACTGTTCGACTTTATTCGTCACACTGTAAGCACTAAGGATAATAATTATTATATAACACAATGACATCGCTATACAACAAAGAGAAATTATAAATAGTTTCTGACCAAAATTACAATCACTGAAGCTGCTATAAAATGGATCAAAACAGCAGTAAATACACCAGAATATAACAACAGGTAAGTGTGAAACCATGTAAGGTTGGTATCACATGCCAGTCTCCACTTTTGAAAAGATTATTATTATTATTATTATTGTTACTGAGCAGACAGCACAGCTGATATGCTCAGGAAAAGAAAAGCAATCATAAAATGAATTTAGCTACGTAGTTACAAAGATTACAGTTATTGAGTTCTATACAATGTTTGCAGTTCCGCTGAAAAAGAGTCAATATTGTTGCTCTCAATGATGGAAGATGGTAAGTTGTTCCAATCCTTAATTGATCTGGAGAAAAAGCTCTGTTGGTATGAATAGGTGGATGAGTTTGGTAGAATAAAACGATGTGGGTGATATAGTCTGGTGGATCTTGTCATTGAAATAAAATGAGGAGGAATTGACAGTAAATAATCTTGATGTATAATTTTAAAAAGTGCTTGTAATCTGGATATTTTACGTCTCAGCTGAAGGCTTGGCCAAGAAAGATGCTGTAACATAGCTGTGACTGAGCTGATTCGGTTGAAATCATTTAGGACCCATCTAGCTGCCCTACGCTGTACTTTCTCTAGCTGTTGAATATTGTTATGGTGGTATGGGTCCCAGATGACTGCAGCGTATTCCATTGACGGTCGTACTATCGTAAGGTAGGCTGTTGCTTTGATGTTAGACGAGCAGCAACTCAGATTGCGTTTCAAAAAGTTTAATGTTCTATTGGCCTTAGCAGCTATATTACTAATATGTGGAGACCATGATAGTTTGTTGTCCAATATAACACCAAGGTAGGAGTGTTGGTTTGATGTACCCAAGTTGTGATTGTTTAGTTTGTAGTTGAAAATGATTGGTGATAATGATCTGGTAAACCGCATAATAGTACATTTGGTTACATTGAATCTTAATTGCCACTTAGTTGCCCATTCGTGTAGTTGATCAAGATCATGCTGAAGTTGAATGGCATCCTCCTTGGTGGTGATAATTCTGTAAAGTAAACAGTCATCAGCAAATAACCGTAGTGGCGAATTTACATGTTCTGTTATATCATTAATGTATAGAAGAAACATCAAAGGGCCGAGGACCGTCCCTTGAGGGACTCCTGAGTGAACAGCTATCGAGTCAGAAAAAGTACCGTCCAAAGCTACTTGCTGTGACCTTCTGGTCAGCCAAGTATTGACCCACTGACAGATGTGATCGTTGATACCATAGTGTCTTAATTTAACTAATAGTCTTTGATGTGGGACACTATCAAACGCTTTAGCAAAGTCAAGGAGAATGACATCGGTTTGTTTCTGTTGGTCTAGAGCATGTGACAAGTCTTCTATCAGTGAAATAAGTTGGGTAACACAAGAGTGCTGGGATCTGAAGCCGTGCTGGGTATCAATGAGAATGCTATTAGAGTTTAAATGATTCATTATGGAATGATATATAATATGTTCCATAGTTTTGGAGCATACAGAAGTCAATGATATTGGTCGGTAGTTTGCGGTACTAGTACGGTTTCCTTTCTTGAAAACAGGACATACATTGGCCATGAGCCAATCGGAAGGTAGTATACCTGTGTCTAGTGATTGAGTGAATATAACTTGCAGTATAGGAGATATTTCGTTTGCACAATTCTTCAAGATATATGGATGAATGTTGTCTGGCCCACTGGCTTTGTTGGTATCTAATAGGGATAATTGATGGTGGATACCAGCCACTGAAAATGTAATACTTGGCATAGTAGGCAGAGCATTCACAGGGTTGTTGCAACCATTCATGGAAGGGATATTAGATAAGTTTTCTTTAGTGAAGACTGACTCAAAATAGTTGTTTAATGCATTGGCTTTACTCTTTGTATCTGAGATAGATTCACCATCTACAATTAGGGTGGAGATATTATGGTAGTCCTTACGTTTTGCTCTAATATACTTCCAAAATTGTCTACGATTTCCATTAAATGAGTTGTCAAACATTCTATTAAAATAATTATTGTGTGCTACTTTAATCTTGCTATTTATAAAATAGTTGTTTAATGCATTGGCTTTACTCTTTGTATCTGAGATAGATTCACCATCTACAATTAGGGTGGAGATATTATGGTAGTCCTTACGTTTTGCTCTAATATACTTCCAAAATTGTCTACGATTTCCATTAAATGAGTTGTCAAACATTCTATTAAAATAATTATTGTGTGCTACTTTAATCTTGCTATTTATATTATGCTCAACTTTGAACCTTATTTTGCAATTCCGCGCAAGACAACAAACTGCTCACCTTCAAACTATACTTGCATCGATGCAGAGGGATGCCTTGAAGTCCAGGGTGATTGTAATGCTGAATTCTGAGCAGTGTTAGATGGCGATTTACCTTTAAAAGGGCCATATTTTCGTCGTAATCCAACATCAATCGTCCTCCAATCAAAAAACACACGGAAAAATCGAAATCAGCATATGTGACCAGATTTGCGAAAAGGTACCTTTTACACACACAAAATTTGGCCCATTTTTTGAACTTTGAAGCGTCATAACTTTTTTATCATGACATATAAATTGCCTGATATTTTTCATGAGTGTAGCTACAGTATCTGGCTGTAGTTTGAAACCAACAGCAAGTTAATCAGTGCAAGGACTCAAGTGTTACAACATTTTGTTTGCTGGTATGTAAAATGTGTGGAAAAGGTACCTTTTTGCAAATCCGGTCACATATACAGTTTGCCCAGGAACGCTTTCTTCGTCCTCATCTGCCACAGATTCACGCGGAAACACTCGGAAACTTTCTCTATCACCGGTGCCGTATTCTTCCAATTAGAATTACGTACGGAATTATTTGTATGGGATTCCTATGGGATTTTTATTTCTCAAACTTTGATTTGACATATTTCAATAAATACCGCATGGATTTTAATCCAGTAAGGTGCATTACGAAGTACGAAGCACTGACTACCATTAACTCGAACGGCAGCTTGTGAAACATTTATTGAAGGTGTGTAATTTAAGTAGCAACAATATGTGTGAAAAATTGGTTGGTTGGAAATCGCTACTGTCATATAGATCAGTTTGGTGACCATCTTCTTGGTTGCTCTCATGGCCCACTACGTATCCAACGCCATGATGCTCTTGTTTCTATAGTACATCATGCTCTACTGCAAGATCACCCTGGTGTTCTCCGTGAGCAAAGCATTGCCTCTGATCAATCTCGTCCTGGGGACATTTACCATCCTGATTTTACTCTAGGCCATCCTGCTTACTTTGACCTCTCTGTCAGATGCACAACTCAGCCTTCCTTCATTTCCGCTGCTGCATCTAAGGCTGCATGGGGTAGCTGCTGCTGCCGGTGAGGAGGCTAAGGATGACCATTATTTGGAAACTGTTATTAACCATGGTGGTGAATTTTTTCCCCTGGTTTGCGAGTCGTTTGGTGTTTGGACACCCTTTGCTTTATCAACCTTATCCACGATTGCCGACCGTACCACTGTTAAAAGTGGTATTCCCAGACAGTTTGCAAGGAAGCAATTGCTTCAGCGCTTGTCAGTTACTCTGTGGCGATATAATGCCAAAATTATCCTGAGGCATTATGGCTTATGCCCAGAAGATGGCATAGACTTGTTGAACTAAGTTATTAATTAAGGTTGTTTTGTAGTTAAGGTAGCTAGTTTTGTAGTTAAAGTACTTAGTTTGGTAGTTAAGCTAGTTAGAATTTTGTATTTAATATATTTAATTTTACTTAATCAAAAAAAAAAACTTAATCAAAGCAGGCTTTCAGTTGACTGTCAAAAAACAGTTGGCGATCACGAAAAGTAGAATCAGCTGGTGAAGGAAATGTTTGTAGTAAGAAAAAAAGACAATTTGGACAAGGTCTGTACATCAGTGTGTTAATATTATAAAATAATGGTATAATGGTAATACCCTCCCGCTCGCATCATAATAATTATAAAGGTTGGATGAGAAACTAATAATCACCGAATAGGGGCCTAATTGCTAGCCTGTATACTCTTATTGACTTACAAACTTAATGTGTGACCGAATTGTGTTAATTTTATTAACTAAACCAGGTGTACATAAACACCAAAGGGTGTTAAAAAACACCAAGAAGTGTTCAAAATTGAATTAGTGCAGTGCAAACACCCAAGGGTGTTCCTACTACACCATAACAGTTGTGGGTGTTAGGGATGCGGCGATCATGCCGGCATAATTTCGAGCATAATGGGTATGTGTGGGAATCAGGAATTATGCTAGCACTTTGAGGTGATTATAAAGCTTTAACAGTAGGAAAATCTGCAGACTGCACATTCCGTTAAAAAAATCGAGATGCTCTAATCTAATCAAAAAACAGCCAAGCTGTAAAAAGAGGTGCGGCCCCGAAATAGGCCACGGTGAAAAAAGATGTGAAATCCAAGGTGGCGGCGAAGAAATGGCTGTGATGGTAGGTTAATGGTTAAATTCTAATAACGACAATTCAGGTGAATTTTGTGCCGCTTGGTCTTGGCACCAAATTCACCTGAATTGTCGTCATTAAAATTTAACCATTAACCTACTATCACAGCCATTTCTTGGCTGCTACCTTGGATTTCACATCTTTTTTCACCGTGGCATATTTCGGGGCCGCACCTCTTTTTACAGCTTGGCTGTTTTTGATTAGATTAGAGTATCTCGATTTTTTTTAACGGAATGTGCAGTCTGCAGATTTTCCTACTGTTACAGCTTGGCTGTTTTGGATTAGATATCACTTCTTTTTGTATTTGTATACTGCAAAGCCGGCATATGGCTGGCTTTGGGGCTTTTTTAACCCATGTGTTTTTTTTTTTACCACAGGAAGAAGAAAAGAACTTAAAGAAGATTTTAATACTTCAATTATTTTTGATTTTATTAGTAATTATACAAATTATATACATATATTTATTACATGCCCATTATTCCCCACAGGATATTTTTTGCAGCTGATCTCTCTACTGGGCGGCTTGAAATGTAGCTGAACTATATACAGGATGGTTTCTTTGTAGCTGAACTCTCTACAAGGTGACCTCTTCTAGCTGGTCTCTCTACAGGGTGATTTGTTTCTAGCCAAACTCTCTACAGGTGATTTGTTTGCAGCTAAACTCTCTACATGATGGTTTCTTTGTAGCTGAACTCTCTACATATGGTTTCTTTGTAGTTGAACTCTCTATTAGGTGACTTCGTCTAATTGAACTCTCTACAGGGTGATTTTTTTGTAACTGAACTCTCTACATGGTGGTTTCTTTGTAGCTGAACTCTCTACATATGGTTTCTTTGTAGTTGAACTCTCTACAAGGTAACTTCTTCTAGCTGATCTTACTACTGGGTGATTTGTTTGTAACTGAATTTTCTACAGGGTGATTTGTTTGCAGCTGAACTCTCTACATGGTGGTTTCTGTGTTGCTGAACTCTCTACAAGGTGAATTCTTCTACCTGATCTCTCTACAGGGTAATTTGTTTGTAACTGAACTCTGTACAAGGTGCGTTTTGTAGGTCATCTCACTGCAGGTTGATTTGTTTGTAGCTGATCTCTCTACAGGGTAATTTGTTTGTAGCTGAACTATCTATAAGGTAATTTGTTTGTAGCTGATCTCTCTGCAGGTTGATTTGTTTAAGCTGAACTCTCTACAGGGTGATTTGCTTGTAGCTGAACTCTCTACAGGGTGATTTGCTTGTAGCTGAACTCCTTATAGTTTCTAGCTGATCTCTCTACAGGGTAATTTGTTTGTAGCTGATCTCTCTACAAGTTGATTTGTGTGTAGCTGATCTCTGCAGGTTGATTTGTTTGTAGTCGATCTCTCTACAGGGTAATTTGTTTGTAGCTGAACTCTCTCCACAGTGACTTGTGTGTAGCTGAATTCTCTAGAGAGTGACTTAATTGTAGCTGAATTCTCTACAGGGTGCATGACTTGTTTATAGCTGAACTCTCTTCAGTGTGACTTGTAATGTTCTGAATCTCTACTGTGATATATTTGCTTAACTATCCACAAGGTGACTTGCTTCTTGCTGAACTGTCTATAAGATTAACTTTTTGCAGCTGAACTCCCTACAGAATAACTTGCAATGTAATAGAATTCTATAATGGAATAAATAAATTAGCTTAATGCTCTATTAGGGTGACTGTTCTATTAGAGTATCTCGCATTTGCTACACGGAGTTGGCTTTCGAACCATAACTCAGTGGTTTGTAATCCGATTCTTCTGTACTACTGCAAGGACTTTCTATGAAGATTATTCCAGCTATACACTGATTTTCAGCTCATTGCTCTAAGCGGTTTGCCTAGTAGGCGTGAAAACTAATACTTTTTTTTTTTTTAAAGATACTAAGACAATGATAATATAAATAAACACTTAAACAGTGGGCAGAGAGGCAAACTCTGCCCAGTCCTGGGATGATGGTATTGTTGCCATTACAGAAGCAGCATTGCCACGTTGAACATCAATGGCAACCAGCGGCGGAGGAAGTAGTTGATATGAGGGGGGGCTGGGCTAACCCAGACTTATTTCTATAGTTTGGTAAGGTGAGACCAAAAAAAAAAAAAAAAAAAGGTCACAACCAACTGACAAGAGCTTTCCACCTCACCAGCTACCATTTCTAGCTGATAAACTACATAAAAATCCTTACATAGCTCGCTACACACTGACTACTTTATTAGAGTGACTGCTCTATTAGAGTATCTCGATCTTTATCACGGTTTTCAGCCCCACTCCAAGAAAGATAATTTCGTTGTGATATCATTCTGTGGGGGGCTTAGCCCCCCTTAGCAGACCGAGGGGGGCTTTAGCCCCCTAGCTCCCCCCTTTCCGCCGCCTATGATGGCAACCTTCTGAATCAAAAATTGGGTGGCCCTATTATCACCAGACTGTTCCATCACCCGGGAACCTATTCGCCTCACTAATGAGCGTGCACATGATCCCCAAGCACCCAAGGTGTCAACACAAAGGGGAGAAGTGAAATGATGGAATCAGAGAAGAATACTTTCTGCACTTAGCTGACTCTGCAGAGTTTGCCAGCCGGCTGGCACCACTTGCAGAAGTAGATAAATTAGATGGGGCCAGGGTGTCTGAACAGGTAAAGTCCCAGAGCAAGGGTAAGCCCCGTGACCAAGGAATCAATGACGGTGGGGTCTATTCTACGGAACGGAACGGAACGGAACGGAATGATGGACTAAACTGCGGAACGGAATGCTTTCTCAGATTGAAGCTTGCAGCTTACCATTGCTGTACAAGTTATCAGTGGCACTTCCAGCAGGTAATCAAACGTACCCCAAGAAAGATAAAACGAATTTAAGGATCGATTGTGGTTCTTGTTGGTTGTCATTAGTAACGAAGTACTAATTGTGGGAATAGCTGACTCAGTGTGTTCATCTTCGGATATATCAAGTAGGGAACTTAATGCATGACTTGTTTTTACTAGTATGTGAGTTATTTTTACCTGCTTTGACTTTAGAGTGTACAGTCTGAGGCCCAGCCTTCCTAATCGGCATAAATCAGTATGTGTATAGCTACACTACAAAGGAAACAAGTATGGTGACAAGCTGAATCAACTCAGTCTAAGCAGAATCTAAAGGAATTTTATGCAGTGTGTGAGGAGCAAACATTCAGATACTTCAAAGAGGCTATATTGTGTGAACATCAATGATTCATTGACAGAGTAGTGGACTATTGCCGAGGGGTCACTAACTCACGAAAAAGGGGTACGGATTTCAAAATCTTGAACAAATTTCTCAAGATTTCACAAATTTCATCAAGGATTTCACAAAATCGAATGACAGCTGCAAAATCTGATTTTAAGTTACAGGTTGGTGTAGAGTAACAAGTTCTGAAACACTAAAAAATAATGGGAGAAAGAAATAGAAGTTCATGCAGGAGCAAAGCCTCACGAAATTGAGAATAATTGCGAAGCTATATAAACCAGGAGCAAAGTGAAGACATAACCATCAAAGGAAACCATACAAACCTAGGAGCAACTTGCAGCTGAAGCCTGACCGGGAAACAAGGCCAATCATTTAGGGGAGAAATCCCTCAAAACCTGGAGCAACTGTCGAAGCCCTATATGGTGTGAAACCCCACAAAACCAGGAGCATTTGTATGCTTTAGTTGCTTTTGTAGTTTGTGTGTTGCTAAGTTTATAAAGTGTTGCTAAGTTTTTGTAGTTTGCTCAGTAAATCCGAAGCGGAGCGGAACATCAGATTTCATTCTTACTTTTGTGCAGGAGCAGTTTACACGATTTTGTGCGGCTTCTCACAGCTCCTTGTTTTGTGTGGCTTCTTTCCTACAGCTCCTGGTTTTGTTTTGACTTCCACAACTCGTTTAATACAAATCCGAAGTGGAGCAGAACATAGAATTTCATTCTTACCTTTGAGCAGTTTGGATTCTCTCCTGGTTTTGTGCGGCTTCTTTCCTACAGCTCCTGGTTTTGTTTGGCTTTCACAACTCGCTTAATACAAATCCGAAGCGGAGTGGAACATCGGATTTCATTCTTACCTTTGAGCAGTTTGCATGGATTCTCTCCTGGTTTTGTGCGGCGTATTTCCTACAGCTCCTGGTTTTGTTTGACTTCCACAACTCGCTTAATACAAATCCGAATCGGAGCGGAACATCGGATTCCATTCTTACCTTTGAGCAGTTGGCATGGATTATCTCCTGGTTTTGTATGGCTTCTTTCCCACAGCTCCTGGTTTTGTTTGGCTTCCACAACTCGCTTAATACAAATCCGAAGCGGAGCGGAACATCGGATTTTGTTCTTACTTTTGTGCAGGAGCAGTTGAGATACGGTACCAGAACGAGTATGTAAGCAGAATCACGATAAGAACATAAGATTTCATATTTCAGGCAGGATTTCATTGAAGGTGTACGAGATTTCGAATCAGTTGGTGACCCCTCGTGTATTCCTCTACTGGGAGCTGCATGACGGCACTCTTATCTCTTCTAATCCTGCACAGCTGTTTTGAAAGTCTAGTATTTCTGACCTACAAGTGCCCTCCATGTATACTTGATCAAAGATACTTTGATCGATGCTAAAACCCAGACCAACGCCTCCCAGAAACGTCTGATATGCGACATAGCAGTTGGTGTCGGCCATTAGCGTAGAATTCGCAGAAATACATTGTACGGACGGCTCCTGTGTCATCTGTCCTCTGGCCACACAAATACAGGTGAGCAAGACAAGAAATACAACAGTTATCATCTTCTTCGACCTCGTAATTTTAGTATTCTCTATAGTACAAACTGGGGCGTAACGAACCAAAGCCGGATATAATAGCTAACCGGTTAGTAAGCATGCATGTGACTGGCACACCGATCTGGATTATTGGTTACCATATCCAAACATCCTGCATTCCAATATTAATTAGCTTTGTCATTGTTTTTGTTATCGGTACTCGTTACGCATAACTGAGAAGGTTGTGGCTAGATACGTACTATGTAATTATAAACCACAACTATGAATACTTTATGACAGGTAGATGTGTAGCCAAGGCATGTACCTCTACAGCAGTACAGCTAAACATGATAGTATTATTGATAAAAGTTGCCTATATATAGAGTCTAGCTACAGATATTCTAATGACTATACAATGGCGGATCCAGGATGGGGCATTTGGGGCAAATGCCCCCCCCCCCCCCTTCACCTTGTGGAGGAGCCAGCCACACCTCTGAACATAGCTACCAAACTTTATGTCAGGCCAAGAAACTCATGAAAATATGCTTTTACTAGCAATTTATTACAAATTCACCTGAAACCAAAGTCGAAGTAGCTGTAAAATTGTCACCCAGCACCTTCGTGTGTATTAAGCGCCTCTAAAATAATTATCTTGTTGTTTGAGACATTCAGAGCCTTTAAAGACTTCACAACCACCTGAAAAAAAAGGCCAAAATGGTAAAAATCAATAGTGAGATACTACTAAGAGGTGTATTATTTGCGAGATTATTTGCTGCTTCAAAATTGCACAACTAGCTAACAAGAGGATCTGCAGCTGGCTCTCCCCAACCACCTACAACTTGGCCTGCTTGTGCCCCTCCCCTTGCCAGATCCTGGATCCACCCCTGCTATATCTATATGTGTATAATTACAATTACATTCAGGGTTTACAAGCTACAGTTCAAGCCATGTTTCCATCAACTGTGTTAAATAAATACTACATGGTATTTGCTGCATTACTATTTAACCTCTAGGAACTTTTGATCATTTTGCAGATTCTCATCCACTATGAAACAATTATGTGCATGCCTACCTTGTTGCATTTACAATACCAGAAAAACCTGTCTATTCCAGTCACCACGCATTGCACCAAAATTTCCTGATCTTATTAAGCAGGTGGCTGCTTTAAGTAGATCACTTTGTACACAAATGGCACAATGACAGGTGTCCTCATTATACAGTTAGACAGGTTTCTCTATTTACTATATACAACATCCTTTAACTACCAACCAAGTAGAGGTGTACCGATAATCGGATCGGCTACAATATCGGCCACCGATATGGCATTTTTTACCAATATCCGTATCGGTACAGAACAGCAGGAGGACCGATATCGCTACCGATATTTATACAGTAGCAATGGTTTGTGCATAAATGGATTGTGCATTGGTTTTCTACGTTATTCATGTGGTTCATTAGTGCCAGTGGCTTATTGTTCACTCTGCAACAAGCGCTACGCTACGAGAAGCCATATAAATGCACACGATTGTAGTGTTCAGTCTTTACAAATGAAGCAGTTATAGAGTACCTTTGTAATAAAAGAAGGGTCACAGGATAACCAAGGAAACTTGCTGTATCAGCTTCCTCACAAGCCATTAGAATGCGGAGTAATGCAGAAATATCCGTTTTAGGCTTCATGGGAGTATACATAAAAATATTTGTGGGTGCCTAATTGTCTGGATTGCACAATAGAAACTCAAGCTGTATACCACCACAGGTACAGTATAGCAATGAATACATGCACATGTTGTACATAGGGTAGGTAATTGTACATTTTCGTGTACTTAAAAAATATCGGATCGACTATCGGTTATCGGCTTCTTTGGTTGCATCATAGATAATATATACCTTACCCGGGATTGGAAACCGGACACACTTCAATACAAAAATCGCGAGCCGTCAGCATTGTAATAATTGACACTTTCGCTTTGATATGTAAGGTTTCACCTCGCCGACGGAAGAAAGGAAAAGAACGGGTAGATAAGCTACTAGTTGTGAACATGAAGAGGATTTACCGTGGTGGTAAGAACAATACTGTTGTATTACTTGCATACAATCGTCAAAATTTTGAACAAATAGCGTTTGACGCGGTTTATGCAAAAAAATGGCTTTTTAGTCGTACCCTCGACTTTTGGGGTTCGTAGAGCAGTGTGGGAGCGATATTTTTCGATGTAAACTACACTGTTTGAAAGCTGAGACATTAGCGGACAAAATCATGCAACTTAAAACCCTTAGTTTTACCGTCTATGCCATCAAATTGCAACGCAACTGCGAAACAAGCGATTTTGAGGTATTAAGTTTTGAGGCCTACAGGTCATTTTCTAAAGGCTACTAACTTTCTTTCTTAAGTATTTCCTGTAATTCATATGTATACAAACAAAATAGGATAGTTTTAAGGCTGCTGACTTGTACTGATGTAGGCGAAATCCTTGAATCTTCAAGTGAATGCAAGTATTTCCTTTTCAGAACTGTTGCTTTATTATTATGCATATAGCTATAGTTTGCACTGGATTTTTTTGCAGATGAATGATAGGAGAGGTCACAGAAAGCTTAGACTTCATAGTAACAAACACTGGCAGCCTAAACCTAAGAGGCTACCAGTTTCAATTCCTTTGAGAGATGTGTCAGTGCTGAAGGTGTCTCTGCCACTGTCATTTCAAGTGTCTCTGCCTTTGTGCTCATTTGTTGATGCACCAGTCAGGTCTTTGGATATTTTGCACAGTAGACTGAAACAGTGTAATGGCATTCCTTCAGGTATAGTGACACAGTGTGTGCAGATGCTTAGCTAAATCGTTCCTTTTACAGGGTGGATTGATACAATCCAAAATGCAGAATTGAGAATATTCCAACTGGGTTATTTTGAGTCTGGCACTGAGGTTTTAAGATCGTTAGCCATTAAGGAAGACTTCTCATGGATTGTGAATTATAAAAGAGAAACTCTGAAGCCCTCATCTGCTCTTTTGAAAGACATTCCGACATCTCTTAATTCAGGTATTGGTTGGATTGCTGTACGATATTAAACATGCAACGGAAATTTTATGTTTCCTGTAGTTTCACATGTATCAAACTTTATCAACATTCTACATACAAGCAAGGTTTGCGAAGGCAACTGTGATGATGCATTCTTGAAGCTCCCAAACATTCAGAATGGCGAACTCAAAGATAATTCAAGTAAGCTGTCCTTTCTGCATACATTTAACTGTATGTAAAGTCAATAGAGCATGACAAGTTTTATGTGTGCATACCTTTGTTGTGTTCACCATACTTTGATGTGAATAACTTTTGTAGGAACCAGCACTGTGGCAGCACTGGACACCGCAAGGACTGGTAGCTTATCCATCTATCATGTTGAGTGTGATATATTGATGAACAGTACAGAAGAGTCCAGGCTGTGCATATGTTGTAAGAAATACAAGAAAACACTATCAGCTATGCTGTCACGTCGCCGAAAAGATCAGAAGACTCATCCCAGCAGTCATACAACTTATGCGAATTTGAGTGCGTCTGAAAAAGATGAGCGCTTGAGAAATCTACACCAGGAGAGCAAAAAAGCAAAGCTTCGTGTTTGTCGATTACAAGAGAAGATTTCAACTGCAGCTACCCAAGACGGTGTAACCTTAAACGTTGATCTGCATGATGATATGAAGGCTATGATGGATGCAACCACAAAGCAAGTACATTCTATGTATCCAGAAGGATCTTTTCAACGCCTTTTTTGGGACCAACAGCAAACAGCATGCTCTATAAAGGACTCTCGGTCAATGAAGTGGCACCCACTAGTCATTAAGTGGAGCTTGTATCTCAGACATTTATCTGGAAAATCATATGAACTACTGCGGAAAACAGGATGCATCAAACTGCCTTCACAAAGAACACTGTGTGATTACACCCACTATACATCAACTACCATCGGCTTCTCTGCAGAAACAGATCGAGAGCTTTACGACATTGCTTTTTTGAGTAACGAGCTTAACAGATATGTCTTCTTAGTCATGGATGAAGTTCATATCAAGACTGACCTTGTATATGATAAACACCAGGGTTCTTTAATTGGCTTTGTCAATCTAGGCAACACTAACAATAAACTGCTTGAATTTGAGAATGCTTTGGGTGAGACACAACATGAACAACAACTCGCAAGTTCAATGTTGGTGCTAATGGTGAGAGGCATTTTTCAGAAGTTGAACTACCCATATGCGCAGTTTGCTTGTAACAACCTCAGTGGAGAGTTGATGTTTGACCCTGTGTGGGAGGCAATATCAAGGCTTGAGAGAATGGGCTTCCGTGTTTTAGGAATTACGTGTGATGGTGCATCACCAAATCGTCGATTGTGGAAACTCCACAATGCCAAAGATGAAATGGTCTACAAAGTACCCAACCCTTTTGCACGAGAGGGACCACGTGACTTGCATTTCATATCTGATCCTCCTCATTTGCTAAAAACGATTAGAAATAGCTGGAACAGTAACAAACGAAAATTATGGGTAAGTTGATAGCTATAGCTGCAATGAGAGTACGTTATTTTTCCTTTTACATTTAGTGCAATGGTAAAGAAATATCATGGGGGCACTTAGAACAACTTTACCTTGATGATACAGGAGGACCACAAGCAGTACCCCAACAAGGAGGAGTTATTAGACAAGTGAAAAAGCTGAAGTACGAGCATGTTTATTTAACGACGTTTTCGAAGATGAGAGTGGATTTAGCTGCACAAGTAAGTTCACAAGAATGTGATTAGCATGCTGTATAATGCATTATACATGTGTAGGCTCTTAGTGAGACAGTGGCTAAGTCGCTTGAAGAGAATTATGGTGAAGAAGTACAGGAAACAGTCAAGTTTGTTAAAATGATCGATAAGTTTTTTGATTGCTTCAACGTATCCAATGCTGTTACTGGATACCACAGCAGGAAATCATTCAAAGATCCCTACACTTCTAAAAAGGATTTTCGTTTGCAAGTATGTTATTGGTATTATTATAATGTATGCATTGGGGTGTGACATTGTTTGTAGACAGTAGACCATTTTAGAGAACTACTTAGTAGATGTTGTACTTTATTGTTTGCTTATGCACTGCAGTGGCTTGAAGAAGAATTTATGCCTTACTTGGAGAACTGGGAGAAAAGTGTCTATGAAAGGGAAGGATTTTCTCCAAAACAAAAGGAAATGATGTTACTACCTAGGGAAACTCGTCTTGGCATCACTGTCACAGGTATTGCATGCAGTAATAATATATCATTTTAATTATCAATTAATCTTTTTTAGTTAAATCATTTGTGGAACTGGTTAAATACATATTCACCATACCAGGAGTTAAAATCTTCTTGAGTGAGAGGCTTTGTCAAGATCCTCTTGAAAATTACTTTGGCTGCCAAAGGCAACGTGGAGGGAGACATGAAAACCCAAATGTCAATGATTTTTGTAAGAATAGTCAGGCACTGAAAGTAATCAATTCTGTTTGTGGAAGCATTTCAAAAGGAAATTTCCGTGGCAAGAAGCAGTCTATAGATATAGAGCAGGAGAGCAGGCCACTTAAGAAATGGTGCAAGGCTAAATGTAGGGACAAATCTTATTCTAAGCTTATAAAGCCACCAAGAGTATTCAAAAGCAAATTGAAGTTACTGGCAGCCAAAAAGGTTAAAAAAAAGTCATTTGCTCCAAGAAAAGAATTGTTTACAGCTTCAAAATATTTGGATATTCCTGTACAGAAAGTTGTTACTGTTGACATGCCTGCCAGTTCAAGCAATAACCCTAACAGTAATGATGTGCCAGCACCAGTACTTAATGAAAAAGCAACATCAGATGTGACAGAAGCCTCCCATGAATCTTGCTCGAATGATCAGGTGAAAAGTCATAAGCATCAGCAAACTTCTGCAGAAGTAGACATTGTTGAAATGGATGAAAAGGATACACTTGCTGGCAGTCACGATAGAAATGATGTGACAGAAATGGACATATCATTTGAGCAGAAGGCCCATTCTACTGATGATGATATGATTAGTGAGGCACTAGGACCAGGACCTGCAGAGGAAGAATTATCAAGGTGTTGTACCATTACTTTAACACGTCATGACTTCTGGACTTTAAAAGATACCGGATGGTTAAATGACCAAGTAAGGCTATTCGTGATGTAGTACTTATTTTTTATGTGTTGCCATTTTCTTTTGCTAGGTGATAAACTGCTACATGAAATTAGTAGCTGAGGCCAACACAGATGTCTACGTATACAGCACATTTTTCTATCCAAAGCTTGTACGTTTTGGTTCCCAGGCAGTGTGCCGGTGGACAAAGGAAACTGATTTATTTAGCAAGAGGTTGTTGTTGGTTCCAGTGCACCTTGGAGCACACTGGTGTTTAGCAAGCATAAGCACAGCTGACCTACAGATTGTTTATTATGACTCGCTGCATGAACCAAATCCAGCATGTTTGGAAGCATTAAAATTATATATTTTAGAGAAATCATCCAACTGTGCCTCTACCACGGAATGGAATTGCTCTACTTCGCAAGGTGTTCCACAACAGACAAATAATTCAGACTGTGGTGTGTTTGTATGCAGAATTGCTCAGTGCCTGGCTAACAAAACTTCTTTCAACTTTAGTCAATGTGATATGGCTAGCATTAGGCGAGAAATGGTATTAGAATTACTTCTGCAAAAGCTGTTGCCTTAAATTCCATTTTTATTAATCAATTAATTAATATTTCGCTTGTATCATTTACTGTGTTGTTGTAATCACAAAATAAAGTTGTGTTATGCATAGCATTGCAAATGTTAATAATATAATATACTATAAGCTGCTATCATACAAGTCTCTACGTAAGCTTTTTGACCGCTGTGTACTCTTTTTTGCTGACTGCTTAAATTTCTCCATCCAAAAGCTCGCATATGAAAATCCACGGATAGTCACATAAAGCTGCACTATTTCCTTAAGAAGTGCACTATGTACCTCCTTCTCACCAATCTCGAAATCTGCAGTGGAAATCAGCCAATAAAATTCAACATCATCACTGGAGATAACTTTTTCAACAATCTCCTCTTTTTTTCCAGCTGCTGGGTTGCTACCAAGTAACATTTTTAGGCATTCTCTCACTTCTTCTTCTATTGCAATAAACAATATAAATGTTGTTTCTTTAACATACCATAGCCCACCTCTATCTAGTGCTAATGTCCATTCTTCAGAACTGCCACATTCACTATGTTCTTCGGGTGTGTCCTTTGTTAAAGCCATCAGGCACAATACCATCTCTTCCTTAAGCTCATGTTTACTGCGTTCGATTTTCTTACGTAAATGTCTACAAACATAGCCGGCAGCATAACGAAGAGCATTGCCTTCGCGTTTTGTTACAGCTGGTGCTGGATCAACCTTGGTTTCAGCTGTACACCCTGTCACATGATCACCAATGTATCCCCTGAACAAAATATCAGTTAAATGCTGATACAGGATAGGTGTAGCAGCCACATTAGCGGAGTCCAAAAAATTTACCCAGTCCTCTCGAAATTTCTCTGAAGAGCGCAACAGAAAAAAATTTCTCCAAAGTTTCTCACGATTGCATGATTTCTTCTTACAAGAGCTGATTGCCTGTTTCAGGTCTTCTGACAATTTCAAAACAAATGTTGTAAAACAGCTATTGTTGGCAGCATCAAGACACCAGTCTAACAGAATCTGTGCCGCTTTTCTTGCTTCAATTGCTTCTGAGGACATTATTTTAAATGAATCATCATTCAATACGCTTCTGAGTGCTTCCACAAAAGTATCTTTTGCTTTGGGACCTGCATTGAAAGAAAAAGACAGGTATGGTATAGCATAGTAAGGTATATATTATCTATGGGTATAGCTAATGAATGGCTACATCAACATAACTTGCACACAAACAAGGCCAGGCCAGGCACATCAGTGATTGAATGTTTAAGCTGTAAAAATGCCCAAATTCTGCTACCAGCGCTGGTTGTTTATTGTTAGCTATAATGACAACGAACCAGCATCGTCATTTCCATCGGATTCTCCGCTCTTCCGCTTCGAGCTCTTCTTTCTAGCACGAGTTCTTTTACGAGTTCCAGCATTCGCCATTTTATAAAACACGGACTGAATTACGGAATTACGTTACACTAAACTCGCGATACTACAACGCTGAGTGAACTTGTTGATAGGTGTTGATTGCCTCCGTTTCCAATCCCGGGTAAGGTATATATTATCTATGGGTTGCATCATAGATAATATATACCTTACCCGGGATTGGAAACCGGACACACTTCAATACAAAAATCGCGAGCCGTCAGCATTGTAATAATTGACACTTTCGCTTTGATATGTAAGGTTTCACCTCGCCGACGGAAGAAAGGAAAAGAACGGGTAGATAAGCTACTAGTTGTGAACATGAAGAGGATTTACCGTGGTGGTAAGAACAATACTGTTGTATTACTTGCATACAATCGTCAAAATTTTGAACAAATAGCGTTTGACGCGGTTTATGCAAAAAAAATGGCTTTTTAGTCGTACCCTCGACTTTTGGGGTTCGTAGAGCAGTGTGGGAGCGATATTTTTCGTATATATTATCTATGGTTGCATCAATATCGGATATCGGTACATGCCAAAAACCCATATCAGTACACCTCTACAACCAAGTCATCCATCAGACACATCCTAGAGGTTGCATACGTACATGCATATGTTCACAGAATTTAATGACTTGAAACTGTGGTGAGTGGAGAAATGGAAATTACTTTATTCTTTAATGCAATTACGTACACACTTTGCTGTCTTCACCCAGATCTTCCCTATTGTGGTTGCAAGAAATCAGGACTTACTTCTTCATTCATTGTATGCACTTTTTCATTTAAAATGACAGTTTCTCTTTCTGCAAACAAGTTTCAACAAAAACTACCAAAACCCTCATACACTGCTCATGGTACATGAATGTAGCTGTAACTACTTGTGGAGTTTTAGTGAATTGAATAGTTGTAAACAATGCAGAACCAGTCACAAAAACAAGTACAGGTAACAGAAAAACCAATAATATTTGTATAAATAGCAGTCCAGCTTATTTTTGAATTGAACAAATGACATCTATACAGTTCTTAATAGCATCAAACAACAGTCTTAGCAACTATACACACTACAAAAAGTAATGATTGATATTTAATGTCCCAAAAGAATGAATTCTAAACTACATGCACACACAATAATAGCAAAATTATTATTACTACAACTGAACAGTCTTCTCAGATAATCAGGCTTATCAATAACAAAAGGATGGACACCAACAGAACATTAGCTGTTTCTGTGATTGCAGCACAAGTGGCAGCAGCAGTTTGCTATATGGAGTATAACAATCAACACAATAAGCAACATGAAAAACCGCTGTATAAATACCCCCATGGAACCACAGTTATACAGATTCACCCCTGTTAAAGCTATTATTTTTGTTTTGTAATAAGTCCTTTGCTTATTGGTGAACTATTAATTTAGCAAATGAGTTGCTCTTTACTGACATTAAACATGAAAAGGGGTTGCTGAGACGAGGTTATTTTAGTAAATACAGCAGAGATTTACCATTTCACCAATGAAAATTGATGCAGCCTGCTTAAATACCTTGCAAGGAGCGGTGACACTCAAGTAATAAGGTTAGCTGGACATAATTGTACCACAAACCTTGGTCAATACAGAGTGATTTTTATACACTCTGACTACAGTAACTTAGGACCCTATGACGTTTAATTCTTCAATTTCTTAAAAAGGCTGGACAAACACTTATATTATTATTAAATAAAGGCTGAGAAATCAACCCCAGCATGACTATATCTACAGGGATCCAATCAAGTACTACACGTATAGTTACTCTACTATTTGCCTCACTTAGTCAATTAATATTTTTATGACTATTTGCCTTTGCAGCCCATAAGTCAAAATATTTTTTATTACAGGTGTGACAATCTTTTGCTTAAATTTGTCATGACCTTATTAATGGAATTCCACTTATTTCTATATGCAATAGTTTTTGGATCCCTTATGTGACTATCAGATTTTATGACGATCAATTTCTAAGGGAAATTTTTCATTAAATTATATTTTGGTATGTCGATTCTTAGTAAGACTTCACTGTATGTCTAGTACCAACATCTGATGTCACAGCACAAGTGCTGTTATGTGTCCTAATATGAAATGAAATGAAAAAAGTTTGCCCCTAAGTTTGCCAGGTGGCAACTACTGCAACAGCTTTTGGTGACTTTGTGGCAGTTTAACGCCAAGACGATACTCCGCCAATATCCTCTTTTTCCTCTGAGGACAACTTGGACTTTGGTTAAGTTATACATGCACAGGTAGCTAGTGTTACTGTAGCATAAGTAATTTGCTTTCAGTTGTAGTCTATCAGCTAGTTGCTTCTGTATTGTCTGTTTATCTAGTACTGTAGCACTTCCATATTATTTCATTGAAAATTAGCTTGTGATGCTAATACTATACAGTGATAAATCATAATACATTACTCACCAGTACACATCTTCCAGGATTAGTAACAGAGCAAAATGCATATGCTTGTTCAAGAGTGATAATAATATCTGAACTAGATCTGTAAGAAATTTGTTAATTTTATATACCACCATCAAATGTAACCACTCACAATCCCACATAAGTGAATTCCAAAGAACAACATCCCGTTGCATCTACAACAGCTTGAACAACCTGAAGAGTGAAATGGATTCACTTGTATTTTACTCTAAGAAATTGCTGATTACACAACTATGGATATACTACTGGAAGTAAAATTCCTGTATTTGGTTTCATTTCAGTAAGACAAATAATACTGATCTATTAAGCTCATTTGTTTGTTCATTATTGGCAAACACACTAGGAAACATGCAATTAACTGATAGAACAGTCATTAGCATAGTTAGCAATAAGGCAACTGCTATAGTAAATACTGAAATTGAGATGCCCTATAACAGACCAGTCATCAAAATATAAAACAGCAATCACACTATACTTGATTTGCCAAGTGCAATTTTAACTGTTACGAGTACAATTATTCCCTAATTGCACAAAAAATATGTGTGATTGCCTACTAATTACATAGTGACCACCCTTCATGCTAAATAATCTGACAACCATAGCAACTGTTACTAAGCACTAAGCAACAGAAATGCAAAAAATAACCACTGCAAAAGGCTAAGCAGACTTAGCAACCATTACCTAGCAACTATTGCTATGAGAGGTTTACCTTAGCAATGGTTACCTAGCAAATCGTTGCTAAAGCAACCACATTTTGCTATAAAATAGGGTATCTGTCACTATGGTAACATCAGTTGTCAACAGAATTACTCTATACTGTCAGAGTAACATTGCAATTACAAAAACAAACCAAGCAATTGAGACTAATTGCATTCCCTACTATTGGAACTGATGTATGGTAAACTAGATAACTAGAGCAATCACACTACACTTGACTCTAATAGAGCAATCAATAATTATATTCCTCCTAAATTGTTTTGGTTACATACACCTTTGAGAGTTACATATTGTACAGTTTAACAATACTTAACTTGTATTTATACTAGCAAAAATGATGCTTTATTTAAAGGTATTTGATTCATATATTGTGATACAAGCACGCAGTGATAGCAATTTTGGAGCTTCACACACTTTACTGATGTATATTGACCAACTATTGACACTGACCAAAAAAATACAAAAAGGTGATAGTGCAAACTGCAAAGTTGAACCATGATCTCTGGATTAGTACACTCTCATTTCTTCCAAACAAAATTATTGTTTCTATGGGTCAGGTTTAGGGTAAGTGTATATATAGTCAGATTCAGTTTTGTTTCGTAGCCATTCTAGTTCTATATCTATATGTATATATTATCATGAGCTCATCAAATCCTATGGACACGGGAGCATGTAACACTGTACACAACCAATACTATGGGAAAAATTCAAACACGGCATCCAGTGTTACTATGTATATAATTGGTTACATCATTCTTACGCACAACAGGGATACACTGAATGGGCTGCTACTCCATCGTCTTATGTGAAGGTAGCAAAGCTGCTTCAATAGGAAGATTGTCGAGTTGAAGGTAGAGCTTGGAATAGTCAAGCAGAGTAATTTTGCATGATCATCGACTGTAGAAAGACTGTCATGCTAAGCCTGTGCTACTATTCCTCTGTCGTGCTATTGAACTTTGTTTCCATAGCTTTGCTTCATTGCAGTGGAACATGACATACTCGAGCATGTGCCCCCTGCATTATATCCTAATTAGAAATTTTTTAAAAGTTACTTATAGTACATGGCAGCCATGTTTGAATTTTGCTGTTTATGGAGTTACATGCTCCCTTGTCCGTATGATTTGATGTGCTCCTGATATTATATAGGTTTATTCTTGGCTAGTTTTGATAAGATATAAGCATAATAAGCATAATAATGCCTGTATGTGTCAAGCTATTGGTTAGAGTTGGTCCACCATCACCACCCTCTAACCATAATTCACCTCATATGTACTCACCAAAAATGTATAATATTTTTGTAATCATTGATTGCATACAAAATAAATTTCCGCTTAAGCCATGTAAACTTAGCTGTCAGTTTCTCATACACCAATATTCAAAAACAACATTGCAGACATTGCAGATGGACGAAATAATTTTATTCTATAAGACTGAATTAGATAGCTCACATGACTCAGAATACAATTTTCTTAGTCTGTTTTATTAAGTGAATAGTAAATTTCACATGACTTACATACATAAAACAATTGTGATATGTGACCGGATTTGCAAAAAGGTACCTTTTTCACACACAAAATTTGACCCATTTTTTGAACTTTGATCCTTCATAAATTTTTGATCATGGCATATAATTGCCTAGAATTTTCCATGAGTGTTGCTACAGTATCTGGCTACAGTTTGATAGTAAGAGCAAGTTAATCAGCATAAGGAGTGAAGTGTTATATCATTTTGTTTGCTGGTATGTAAAATGTGTGGAAAAGGTACCTTTCGCAAATCCGGTCACATATAGTGATAATATAATTTATCAGCTACGATAAATATTTCCGTACACTATCATACACTTTCCTTGATTGAAGCACTATAAGTTGGGGAAGAGGCACAATTTTTTTTGTTGTTAAAGTGCATCAGTAACTATAGCTAGGGGGCATGCAATACAACTTCAAAGCAATATCAAAACTTATACGGGTACAAGGAAAATTTGAAATTTTCAGTTGGATTCAGGATCAAAGAATAAAAACGTAGTGAAACAAGAGAGGTTGTTTTCACAATGAACATTAATCCCTAATATAGACTGAAGTATAGGATTAAATGTCCATTAGTATAACTGCAGATATAGGCAACCTCTTTTGTTTCATACTGTTTTGCTCTCGTTTTTGCTACTCCCTTGTTTTTATTCTTTGATCCCTAATCTTTCTAATTTTTCCTTCTATTTGTTTACCTGTTTAATAACATAGTTATGAGTAATGAACCCATGCACATTGCATCAAAAGAAAGAATAACACCAGGCATGCTATAAATTAATTTTGCACCTGGATACGTGCCCCAAAAATCAATTACTGAAAGGTACAGCGGTGATTATGTTTCGTCTTCAGCTATGTTCACCCATTACACAGTGATACAGTACAAGAAGTGTCTCTGCAATCACAACGGATTATATGGGTGATGCTACCACTGCAGCCACAGGGAAGCCATGTCATGCTACTGTGAATTGACACCTTGCATTGTCAGCGAAAAGACCTGAGACACAAAGGAGGACGTAAGCAGGGGCGGATCTAGGATTTGTAAAAGGGGGGGGGGGGTAACTCAAGGTACTATTCTCTTGGGTAGAGGTGTGCAAAGCACACTTTCCAGCATGCGAACTAAGGGGGTCTGGGGGCATGCCCCCAGGAAAAATTTGAAAAATAGATGCTAAAATACTGTAATTTGGAGATATTTCCACATAAAATTCATAATATTTTCTGCCTGTAGATATTTTATATACTGCCTTTAGGTTATAGGTATGGCTCTCTGAAGCATTTTGCTAATGGAAACATTTGGGTAGGTACAGACAACCAAGTACATGCTGCACCCCTCTCACAATTGCACAACACTGAATAGGTGCATGTTAGAATAATAATGTTGAAAGTGGAAAATTTTGAAATTTGAACAATGCAAGATTGAATCTGAGAGTATTTTCAATGGAAATTGTGTACCTGAATTAAGTATTGCCATACATATTAACTACACAAGTACATGAATGAAGCCCTTTAAACAGACCAATGCACTTCATTGTATTTATAGGTGCAGTGGAAAAATTCCATAACAGAACCAACTACATGTTTCCATTGAATGTTCTATTAGAGTAGTTAGCTGACTGCTCTATTAGAGTATCTTGATCTTGTACACCTCCAATGCTGATCCGGGTCCTTGTTGTATAAACTTTAGCATAAATCCACTGATAATACCTTGGAAAGATGTTTATAAGGTGGTTTTATGAGTATTTGTATTGTTAGTGATTATATAATTATGCTAAGACAATATTTCATTATAATACTCAGCATATTGATCAAGTAAAGCCTAAATATGAAGGGGGGGGGGGCTTCAGCCCCCAAAGCCCCCCCCCCCCCGGATCCGCGCCCCTGAAAGGTAAGTCCATGGTGTTTGTGTTATATGTGTACTGCAGTTATGTCTTGGGATGAAGCAATGAAGTGAAAAAATCAAGCCCGTAGCATTATGCATTATGTTTGGCTGAAGGAATCAGCTTGTCAGTTAGTAGAAAATTCTGTTAAATAAGAATTTTTTAAAATTCCACACAAACTTGTTGGAGTCATTCTGAAGACATATTTGGGTTTGGTTATTACCACCAAGCTGTTTTGAAGAGAAAGAGATTTTATTTTTGAGGTGATATTGTAGGACAAGAAAGTTCAAAACTCCGTTATCCCTAATATACAACACTACCACACTGTATATAATACATGATACCAGGCTGTGTTTAGAACTTCAAAAGTTGGGGGGTTCAAGCCCCCTGAGCCCCAGCTTTTCACTACTGCTTTGGTATTATCAGAAATATTTAAAAACTGTTATTATAGAAAACTAAAGTAGAGTGGTCAGATATCAGAAACTCTATATCAGCTATATACAACATTCAATCAAATAGCTATGTGGCCAGTAGTAAAGCTACATCAATATGGTTACACTTATTATACTCATTAATGTCATACCTGTGTGCAGGTGCTGCTGCAACTTGGGTTAACAGGATCTATCACAGACTCACAGGCCTGGATGGAAATAATAATTTCTAAACTCTGAGCTATGCACAAACTGCTGTGTGAAATGATTAACTCTTACTGGCACTGACATTATGCACAGTGCAGTATCAGATTATTAGGGTATAATGCACCACAGGTTGGTTGTTATGCAATGGCTGGTAATCAACCCCATGGGTATTGCTGTCTTTTGAATTGTGGTACAAGCCAGTTATATCGTGCTTACTACTATAGTGTTACTACACAATATTATCATATGAATAGTATTCTTGTATAGCTACTCATAATGATGATACAACTAGAACTAACTTGCATCACCAGTAACATGACAAAAGAGGCTAAAGTTTGTCAAACTAGCAATTTGGTGGATACAGGCTTGGTAAATTTATCATGCATCCAATATTCACAAAAGATAATCGTTTGGTAAATTTCATCCAAATTGTCAAATTCACTAGTCTTTAGCCCAGCCAAACTTTTGTTGCTGATGGTGCTTTATACCAAAAAAGCAAAAATTTAACTCCAAAACTCATACAGCAATCCATCTGACCAAGCAACCTGTATAATTATGTAAACTTAAATACCGTTGTGACTGGGGGTAAACAAAATCCAACCACAACTCAGCCACTCACGTCACCATCTTGGAGAGCTCTGAGGGGAGTATTTGTTGTCAACAAGGCAATACAGCTTCCCATGTCATTTCTGCGACAACCAAAATCTGTGTAGTATCTTATAGCCTGCTGAGGATCATAATCATCCTGTAAGAAATCACTTACTAGCATAATAAAATGCTCCTATGCAGTCTAACAATTGACACATCACACAATTTAATGGCTGCACTTGTTAATTACTATTCCACTAGGGACCTGCAAGCTTGTGAAGGACAGACTCAGCAACTTACACAGACAAAAAACTTAGACTAGGTTGTGACTTGATCCACAGATAGCTTGCAGTCTTGGCAAGTGCCTGAGGAGCCACACAGCCTGGGATACAGCATTCAACCAGTGCATGCATATACAGATAAATGTGTTTCTTTCTCTTTATTAAGGACTGCATGTGTAAGCATATTACTCCATCATTGTATTTCAGAAGTAGAGAAAAGAGTATAGGACAATCTACATGTGCATATGACTATATCCAAGTAGTGAAACAAGATAATATGGTGGTAATACAACATAGCTATGTCGTAAATCCCTACTTTGGCGTGTTGATTTAATTTGTTCAATGCCAAAGTAGGGTTTTGTTTCACAACTTTATTTTTTAAAATAATTACAGTTTGTTTCTTTTGTTATAGTTTAGCTATGATATTCATGTGTGACTGTTCTATTAGAAACATCTGTTGTACCAAGGTGACTGCTTTATTAGAGTATTTTGCTGGTCTTGACTGAACTTCTAGGGAGTAGTAAAATTACATGATCAATCAGTAAGGGGCATGATCATCGTGCCATGTCTTCGCCAGTGACACCAATAATTGTTATAAGTCAGCTAGATCATTAAGGAGTAAGAATTCTCCACAAATAAAGGGCAACCGCCAAATGTGCTGCCAAAAAACATCATAGAAATATGTTACATGACAAAAAGCACCCTTACAGATAAATCTAATATCAAATCTAGTGTTAAATCTAAGAAACCTTGTATATAAGTATCAATATTGATTTTTAAACAAATCGCCATAGCCCAATTTTTGATCTGCCTAGCTTTCTGCATGCCTGACCACAGTCAAAAGTTAGAGGCTAATTGACACATAGTATATACAACCACCATGTTACTGTTCTCACAGTAACAAATTCACAAGCAGCAGGTGCCTTTCGCAGTTCTCCCCTGCGTGCTTTGCCTTCACTATTTACACTAGTTGTCATCTTATGCAATTACAAGGAAACCATATCAAGGTGTTAGTTTTAACACTTTCTTTGCAGGCACATACATAGATACCACAAAATCAGTTGAAGCATTTTAATATGCTACCGTTAGAGGGAGGACATAGTTGCACTTGTAATGATCGGTTGGCTAGATGATCTAGAGCTTCACTGATAATTATTACTAAAACACATGACTACACCACTGTACAGTACTATATGATACTACTAAATCATAAGTAGTATCAGATGAATATTTTAACTAGTTCAACAGAATGAAATGAACTGCTAAGGAAATGCGTCACTATATCAAAGTCACTTCTGACTACTTGTGATATAATTATACAAAATTCCTTCACGTTTTATATATGTAGGGAGGTGTATTACTTACCTTTGTACAAGCTGTAAAATAATTAATCAGACGTTGCCTACATCCTGGGGTTGAGCAAAGTGTACCATACATCTTGTCAACTTCAAACATTCCCTCCTTCCTCTTCTAAACCTTCAAGCTCAAAAATAGACTGCACAGCAGTACCACAACTATCCCCTTGACTAAACAGTGATAAACTAGCAGATTCACAAGGAGAGAGAGGTGGAGCAGTAGGTCCCTACAATAATGAAGTATCTGTTTAACACTTCAAGAGTACCACAATACTCAACTAGAAGACACAACTCTAACATGTTAATATGACAAGCATATTTTACTATTGCACTGTAATGCTTTACATATACTGTCTAAGTATATGAACTTTTATATTACAAGTACCATAAGGAAAAATAGGAATTTTAAGTTTGATTAGGGATCATAAAAAAGTTGGGAAACAAAGGAGGTCTCCTACAGATTAAATGTTCACTAGTATATCTGCAGGTGTAGTTGTTTCCCTTTTATTTTCTATGATTCCTAATCTCCTAATTTTTCCTTATACTTGATTGTTTACTTTTTTTGTAACAACATTATGACCAGTGAACCGTGCATACTGCATCAAAAGAAAGGATGGTGCCAGAGTTAATGTTTTTGTATGAACACACACCCCAGCTATCAATTACTGACTCAAAAGTGAAGTGGCCATTATGCTTTGCTTTCAGTTATGTTCAGCCCATTACACAGCATTACAAACAAAGAACAGTATCACCTCTGCAATCAATCCAGTCACCACAAAAAATACAGAAGATTCCCATTTACAAATGCAGGAAAGCCATGCATTGCACTACCACAAATCGACACCTTGGGCTGTCAGCAAAAAGAATGGAATGCAAAGGAGGACAAAGGTAAGTCCATGACACATGCATTGTACATGTTGCAGTATGCCATAGGCACATCTCGGGACAAAGTAATGTCGAACAGTGAAAAAATCAAGCGTGTAGCCTTAGCTGCTATTGAGTTATGCTTACTGAAGGCATCAAACAGGCAGGCAGGCAGGCAGGCAGGCAGGCAGGCAGGCAGGCAGGCAGGCAGGCAGGCAGGCAGGCAGGCAGGCAGGCAGGCAGGCAGGCAGGCAGGCAGGCAGGCAGGCAGGCAGGCAGGCAGGCAGGCAGGCAGGCAGGCAGGCAGGCAGGCAGGCAGGCAGGCAGGCAGGCAGGCAGGCAGGCAGGCAGGCAGGCAGGCAGGCAGGCAGGCAGGCAGGCAGGCAGGCAGTTGATTTTGGAAAATCACCCATATGGGTACACATGAAATAATTAGAATTTTTGTGTTTAGTGGGTTGCTAATAAGAGCAGGGCACAGTTTTGAAAATATTTCAAAAACTTTCTTGTAATTTAAGGTATTGAGAATGGCGTAACACCATCAACAAGTAGATTTGCATATAAAGTTTGTGATTTGATTAAATATTTTAGGTGTCAAATGTGGGTAATTTTCCAAAATTCTACCATAATTATGTTTCCTTATCACCACCCGCATCAATTTTTAGGTAGCTAGCCACTTCAATTTTTTGATTATTTGATTACAGATCACGTGAATGCACTATTTCATGATAGAGAGATAGCCAAACGTAAAGATAAATGCATTAGCTGTGCATAACACACAGGAGAAGGGCAACTCTGTAATGGGGTGAAATCCCTCCAATTATGTTCAATAGGCTACCTAGTCTTTGCACCTGCAAGATCGAGACTAATAATCAGTTATCACCTTCCGCCCGCATCAATTTTTGCTGCGCTAGGTGACGGGAAACAAGCAATAAAATAATGAAGCTAGCTAGGCCTCATAGCTATATATGACTAATGAAAACTCATTTTGCTTTTTTTGTTATCAAATCTGCATTAATGGCCTGTGGGCACTGAACATGTACCCACAGCCAGAGAAAGCATAGCTACATATACATACAAATTACAATATTTAGAAATAATTGTTATATGCACAATAAGTATGAAATAGCTCATAAACAAGTAGCCGTACAGCGGTTTCAACACTTAATTGTTGCAATTTGTGCGAGTGGCTGTGTACGGATGTGTGAATTTGCTGTAGCTATCTGATACAACGGGGGTAGTAGGTACCCGAATCAGACCCCAGGCTGTTGTAGCTACACACCACGATTTTCATTGGCAGGGGTGGTAGAAGAGTCTAAGAACAGCCAATTATTATAGCACTCACGCATGCGCACAACACAAAATTGCAAGCAGTGCTGAAAGCTGTCGTTCGATTTTGCAAAATCCTTGATGAAATTTGTGAAATCTTGAGAAATTTGTTCAAGATTTTGAAATCCGTACCCTTTTTTCGTGAGTTAGTGACCCCTCGGCAATAGTCCACTACTCTATCAATGAATCATTGATGTTCACACAATATAGCCTCCTTGAGGTATTTGAATGTTTGCTCCTCACACACTGCACAAAATTCCTTTAGATTCTGCTTAGACTGGCAGCTTGTCACCATACTTGTTTTCTTTGTAGTGTAGCTATACACATACTGATTTATGCCGATTAGGAAGGCTGGGCCTCAGACTGTACACTCTAAAGTCAAAGCAGGTAAAAATAACTCACATACTAGTAAAAACAAGTCATGCATTAAGTTCCCTACTTGATATATCCGAAGATGAACACACTGAGTCAGCTATTCCCACAATTAGTACTTCGTTACTAATGACAACCAACAAGAACCACAATCGATCCTTAAATTCGTTTTATCTTTCTTGGGGTACGTTTGATTAGTCTCGCGTAGCCAGACCGCTTTTTTCCGTATATTGGGTGGGGAAAAAAGGGTCTGGTGCAACTCCAATAGCTGTTTACTTCTGAGCCGTCCCCACATTCCGGGGACGCTAATTGAATAACATTGGTCACAAAGGAGGTGCCATGACGTCAGTAAAACTATGAAGTATTCCTACACTCCTGCTCCGGTTGTGAGTCTTGTTACACGATGAGGATTAACTTTCAAGACGCTATAAAAGAGACATCGGAGCAATTTAAGATTCGTTTAAAGGATAAACAGATCTCTAGTTAACTTACTGACGTCATGGCACCTCCTTTGTGACCAATGTTATTCAATTAGCGTCCCCGGAATGTGGGGACGGCTCAGAAGTAAACAGCTATTGGAGTTGCACCAGACCCTTTTTTCCCCACCCAATATACGGAAAAAAAGCGGTCTGGCCACGCGAGACTAACGTTTGATTACCTGCTGGAAGTGCCACTGATAACTTGTACAGCAATGGTAAGCTGCAAACTTCAATCTGAGAAAGCATTCCGTTCCGCAGTTTAGTCCATCATTCCGTTCCGTTCCGTAGAATAGACCCCACCGTCATTGATTCCTTGGTCACGGGGCTTACCCTTGCTCTGGGACTTTACCTGTTCAGACACCCTGGCCCCATCTAATTTATCTACTTCTGCAAGTGGTGCCAGCCGGATGGCAAACTCTGCAGAGTCAGCTAAGTGCAGAAAGTATTCTTCTCTGATTCCATCATTTCACTTCTCCCCTTTAGGCCAACATAATAAGATTCCTTGTTTCCCGTCACCTTGAGAGCAATCGGGTAATGAGGGCGGGTGGTTATTATTATTAATAACTAAAATTTTATTATTTTGGTCAGCCTTAACTGTCCATAAGTTAACTAGTCTAAAATAGCATTCTAGCTAGCTACAATGGATGTTTAAGAGCTTGTCATAAGCATACCAGACAAGTAAGCACTTAGGAAAACGTTTAGCAACAAGGTAAGGAGTTCAAAAATGCTATCAAGCAAATAAATATCATTAAAATGTGTTGTAGTAGAATAACTGAGTGTATGGCTGACTGCTCTATTAGAGTATTTCGATCTTTACACAGAAATATTTCGTATTTCTAAATAGTTATAAATTCTAAATGCAATAATAATTGTGACCGGGCCTGCAAAAACAGGGCATGTGGGCACAAACTACACCCTGTCACTCTACAGGTCATATCTCAGTATTGGAAAAGTATATTTCCATTCTGTAACTTGCATCATGATGCCAATTAAATGCTTATTAATAGCTGGAAATTGCAGTTTCATAGCATAATGGTGCAAAATGTTATGAGTGGTGAAACTTTGAAAAAGTAGGCAAAAATTGTGTGCCCACATGTCCTATTTTCGCAGGCCCGGTCACAATTACCAATGCG
Organism: Dysidea avara; assembly: GCF_963678975.1. Lineage (NCBI taxonomy): Eukaryota > Metazoa > Porifera > Demospongiae > Dictyoceratida > Dysideidae > Dysidea > Dysidea avara. Next base: position 29,606,585 of record NC_089280.1, read on the forward strand.
GTAGGCAAAGTGGGTATGCGGGCGGGTGACGGGAAACAAGGAATTAATAAATGTTGGCCTTATGTGTTGACACCTTGGGTGCTTGGGGATCATGTGCACGCTCATTAGTGAGGCGGATACGTTCCCGGGTGATGGAACAGTCTGGTGATAATAGGGCCACCCAATTTTTGATTCAGAACGTTGCCATTGATGTTCAACGTGGCAATGCTGCTTCTGTAATGGCAACAATACCATCATCCCAGGACTGGGCAGAGTTTGCCTCTCTGCCCACTGTTTAAGTGTTTATTTATATTATCATTGTCTTAGTATCTTAAAAAAAATAAATTAAAAAAAAAGTATTAGTTTTCACGCCTACTAGGCAAACCGCTTAGAGCAATGAGCTGAAAATCAGTGTATAGCTGGAATAATCTTCATAGAAAGTCCTTGCAGTAGTACAGAAGAATCGGATTACAAACCACTGAGTTATGGTTCGAAAGCCAACTCCGTGTAGCAAATGCGAGATCGAGATACTCTAATAGAACAGTCACCCTAATAGAGCATTCAGTTAATTTATTTACTCCATTATAGAATTCTATTACATTGCAAGTTATTCTGTAGGGAGTTCAGCTGCAAAAAGTTAATCTTATAGACAGTTCAGCAAGAAGCAAGTCACCTTGCGGATAGTTAAGCAAATATATCACAGTAGAGATTCAGAACATTACAAGTCACACTGAAGAGAGTTCAGCTATAAACAAGTCATGCACTCTGTAGAGAATTCAGCTACAATTAAGTCATTCTCTAGAGAATTCAGCTACACACAAGTCACTGTGGAGAGAGTTCAGCTACAAACAAATTACCCTGTAGAGAGATATAGTTACAAACAAAACACTTTGCAGAGAGTTCAGCTACAAACAAATCAACCTTTAGAGCGATCAGCAACAAACAAATAAACTTGTAGAGAGATCAGCTAGAAACAAATCAACCTGCAGAGAGATGAGCTACAAACAAATCAGTTTGTAGAGAGATCAGTTACACACGAATCAACCTGTAGAGAGATAAGCTAGAAACAAATCACCCTGTGGAGAGTTAAGCTACAAATATATCACTGTAGAGATTCAGAACATTACAAGTCACACTGAAGAGAGTTCAGCTATAAACAAGTCATGCACCCTGTAGAGAATTCAGCTACAATTAAGTCACTCTCTAGAGAATTCAGCTACACACAAGTCACTGTGGAGAGAGTTCAGCTACAAACAAATTACCCTGTAGAGAGATCAGCTACAAACAAAACACTTTGCAGAGAGTTCAGCAACAAACAAATCAACTTGTAGAGAGATCAGCTAGAAACAATTCAACCTGCAGAGAGATCAGCTACAAACAAATCAGCTTGTAGAGAGATCAGTTACACACAAATCAACCTGTAGAGAGATAAGCTAGAAACAAATCACCCTGTAGAGAGTTCAGCTACAAAAAAAATCATCCTGTAGAGACATCAGCTAGAAACTAGACACATGAGTTCAGCTACAAACAATCACCCTGTAGAGAGTTCAGCTAAAACAAATCAACCTGCAGAGAGATCAGCTACAAACAAATCACCTTATAGAGAGTTCAGCTACAAACAAATTACCATGTAGAGAGATCGGCTACAAACAAATCAACCTGCAGAGAGATCAGCTACACACAAATCAACTTGTAGAGAGATCAGCTACAAGCAAATTACCCTGTACAGAGATCAGCTAGAAACTATAAGGAGTTCAGCTACAAGCAAATCACCCTGTAGAGAGTTCAGCTAAAGCAAATCAACCTGCAGAGAGATCAGCTACAAACTAATCACCTTATAGAGAGTTCAGCTACAAACAAATTAACCTGTAGAGAGATTGGTTACAAACAAATCAACCTGCAGAAAGATCAGCTACACACAAATCACCCTTTAGAGAGATCAGCTAGAAACTAGACACAATATAAGGAGTTCAGCTACAAGTAAATCACACTGTAGAGAGTTCAGCTAAAACAAATCAACCTGCAGAGAGATCAGCTACAAACAAATTACCTTATAGATAGTTCAGCTACAAACAAATTACCCTGTAGAGAGATCGGCTACAAACAAATCAACCTGCAGTGAGATGACCTACAAAAACGCACCTTGTACAGAGTTTATTTACAAGCAAATTACCCTGTAGAGAGCTCAGGTAGAAGAATTCACCTTGTAGAGAGTTCAGCAACAAAGAAACCACCATGTAGAGAGTTCAGCTGCAAACAAATCACCCTGTAGAAAATTCAGTTACAAACAAATCACGCAGTAGTAAGATCAGCTAGAAGAAGTTACCTTGTAGAGAGTTCAGCTACAAAGAAACCATCATGTAGAGAGTTCAGCTACAAAGAAATTACCCCGTATAGAGTTCAGCTAGAAGAAGTCACCTTGTAAAGTGTTCAGTTACAAAGAAACCATTATGTAGAAATTTCAGCTGCAAACAAATCACTCTGTAGAGAGTTCAGCTACAAAGAAACCGCCATTTAGAGAGTTCAGCCTCAAACAAATCACCCTGTAGAGAATTCAACTACAATAAATCACCCTGTAGAGAAGAAGTTACCTTGTAGAGAGTTCATGCTACAAAGAAACCATCATGCAGAGAGTTCAGCCAAAGAAACCACCATGTAGAGAGTTTAGCTACAAACAAATCACCTATAGATAGTTCAGCTAGAAACAAATCACCCCGTAGAGAGATCAGCTGGAAGAAGTCACCTTGTAGAGAGTTCAGCTACATAGAAACCATCATGTAGAGAGTTCAGCTGCAAACAAATCACCCTGTAGAGAGTTCAGCTACAAAAAAATCACCCAGTAGAGAGTTCAATTAGACGAAGTCACCTTATAGAGAGTTCAACTACAAAGAAACCATCATGTAGAGAGTTCAGCTACAAAGAAACCACCATGTAGAGTGTTCAGCTACAAAAAATCACCCTGTAGAGAGTTCAACTAGGCGAAGTCACCTTATAGAGAGTTCAGCTACAAAGAAACCATCATGTAGAGAGTTTAGCTGCAAACAAATCACCTGTAGAGAGTTTGGCTAGAAACAAATCACCCTGTAGAGAGACCAGCTAGAAGAGGTCACCTTGTAGAGAGTTCAGCTACAAAGAAACCTTCCTGTGTATAGTTCAGCTACATTTCAAGCCGCCCAGTAGAGAGATCAGCTGCAAAAAATATCCTGTGGGGAATAATGGGCATGTAATAAATATATGTATATAATTTGTATAATTACTAATAAAATCAAAAGTAATTGAAGTATTAAAATCTTCTTTAAGTTCTTTTCTTCTTCCTGTGGTAAAAAAAAACACATGGGTTAAAAAAGCCCCAAAGCCAGCCATATGCCGGCTTTGCAGTATACAAATACAAAAAGAAGTGATATCTGATCAAAAACAGCCAAGCTTTAAAAAGAGGTGCGGCCCCCAAATAGGCCACGGTGAAAAAGATGTGAAATCCAAGGTGGCGGCGAAGAAATGGCTGTGATGGTAGGTTAATGGTTAAATTTTAATAACGACAATTCAGGTGAATTTTGTGCCGCTTGGTCTTGGCACCAAATTCACCTGAATTGTCGTTATTAAAATTTAACCATTAACCTACCATCACAGCCATTTCTTCGCCGCCACCTTGGATTTCACATCTTCTTTCACCGTAGCCTATTTCGGGGCCGTACCTCTTTTTACAGCTTGGCTGTTTTTGATTAGATTAGAGTATCTCGATTTTTTTTAACGGAATGTGCAGTCTGCAGATTTTCCTACTGTTAAAGCTTTATAATCACCTCAAAGTGCTAGCATAATTACTGATTCCCACACATACCCATTATGCTCGAAATTATGCCGGCATGATCGCCGCATCCCTAACACCCACAACTGTTATGGTGTAGTAGGAACATCCTTGGGTGTTTGCACTGCACTAATTCAATTTTGAACACTTGGTGTTTTTTAACACCCTTTGGTGCTTATGTACACCTGGTTTAGTTAATAAAATTAACACAATTCGGTCACACATTAAGTTTGTAAGTCAATAAGAGTATACAGGCTAGCAATTAGGCCCCTATTCGGTGATTATTAGTTTCTCATCCAGCCTTTCTAATTATTATGATGCGGGCGGGAGGATATTACCATTATACCATTATTTTATAATATTAACACACTGATGTACTACCTTGTCCAAATTGTCTTTTTTTCTTACTACAAACATTTCCTTCACCAGCTGATTCTACTTTTCGTGATCGCCAACTGTTTTTCGACAGTCAACTGAAAGCCTGCATTGATGAAGTTTTTTTTTTGATTAAGTAAAATTAAATATATATTAAATACAAAATTCTAACTAGCTTAACTACCAAACTAAGTACTTTAACTACAAAACTAGCTACCTTAACTAGAAAACAACCTTAATTAATAACTTAGTTCAACAAGTCTATGCCATCTTCTAGGCATAAGCCATAATGCCTCAGGATCATTTTGGCATTATATCGCCAGAGAGTAACTGACAAGCGCTGAAGCAATTGCTTCCTTGCAAACTGTCTGGGAATACCACTTTTAACAGTGGTACGGTCGGCAATCGTGGATAAGGTTGATAAAGCTAAGGGTGTCCAAACACCAAACGACTCGCAAACCAGGGGAAAAAATTCACCACCATGGTTATTAACAGTTTCCAAATAATGGTCATCCTTAGCCTCCTCACCGGCAGCAGCAGCTACCCCAGCCTTAGATGCAGCAGCGGAAATAAAGGAGGCTGAGTTGTGCATCTGACAGAGAGGTCAAAGTAAGCAGGTCGGCCTAGAGTAAAATCAGGATGGTAAATGTCCCCAGGATGAGATTGATCAGAGGCAATGCTTTGCTCACGGAGAACACCAGGGTGATCTTGCAGTAGAGCATGATGTACTATAGAAACAAGAGCATCATGGCGTTGGATACGTAGTGGGCCATGAGAGCAACCAAGAAGATGGTCACCAAACTGATCTATGACAGACAAACATGTACAAAGTGGTAACAATGGGAAAAGAGGAACACCCAGTGTTGGGCAAGTTACTTTGTAAAAGTAACTAGTTACATATTACATATTACTTGCAACAGAACTATTTAGTTACAGTTACATATTACCCATAAAATAAAGTAACTGTAATAATATTACATATTATATTACTTCTTGTCCACAGCCTTAAGCTGTCACGTGTGAAACTACCACTTTATCACGTGACATGATTGCGCTGTTGGACAATATGCAAATTTTGGTTATAAGTAAGAAGCTGGTGAATAAGCTTCATGCAGTAGGCCTCGTTACTTCGCTGTGGCTAGGCATTACTCAGAGGATAACTAACGAGATTAGTAACTTCGTTACTTGTAGTAATAATATTACATAATATTAGACTCGTTACAGTAACTATATTACTTAGGTAACGCGTTATATTTGTAAGTAAAGTAGCTTGCGTTATATTACCTGTTTTTATAGCGTATTTCGTTATATTACTTTGTTACCACAAAAGTAATAATATTACGTAACGCGTTACATAAGTAGCGCGTTACTCCCAACACTGGGAACACCCAACCATAAACGGACAGCGATAACAAACTCATGTGGAGAAAACGCCAAACCCAATGTTGGTTGAGGGATGGCCTTCAGCCAGCCACTGCTGACACCAGAGGAGTGAGCAACAGCACGTAAACGAGCCTGGTCACGGATTGTGGAGGTGTTGAAAATGCTTGCAAATAATTGATCATCAAGGGAAGCCTGTAAGTTATTTTGAGAAGATAAGTTAGAAGGCAAGATGGATAGACTTTGGAAATAGGAGATAGCACAATTTTCACCTGGAAAAAAAAGTCTTCTAACTTTGATGAAGTCGATAGAGCAGGATTGCAACTGGCACTGCAGCAATTTGCTAAGGAAAACAACAGTTCTCCTGGTGACATATAGCGCATTGTAGCGTTCATCAACAAAAATTATAACAGTTTGGTATCACGTGTTCTTCTGAGCATGCGCAGAGTAAATAATGGCTTACCATGCGGTAGCTTAAGAAGGATGCAGGCGGTGGATGAGAAACTAATAATCACCAAATAGGGGCCTAATACAAACAAAAATATCTACCAGCATTGCACATACATTAAATCGTTAATCATTTACAATGAAGAAGGCCAAACAATGGATAGGCTGGCAAAAGCATCAAGCAAAATGCCAGCATAATAGGACGATTTTCAAGATTTTAAATCAAATTCGCAATGCGCTCGCCAAAAATGCAGCAAAACGTGAGCACACTACACTTTGGTACTGCATTTCATATCAAGAAATTGTGCGACGCTATTATTTTTATTGTTTCTTGGCTGATTATTCACCCTTCGCGGAAACAAGATCGAGATACTCTAATAGAGCAGTCAGGAAAGGCTGATATACTCTAATAAAACAGCCAACTCTAGAGCATAATCTTGATTTTGAGAGCATAATAGGCTGGATTTTTGAATACTGCTCAAGAGAATAATAGGCTAGTTTCAAAGCATAATTGGCTCAATCCTATTGATAACAAGTGCAAGAAAGAATTAGGAATTTTCCATATGAGTAGGGACTGGAGCAATAAAAAGCATTGAAACAAGCCGCTGAAACAAAACATAACTGAATGATTGCATTTTAATCCCTACTTTAACCATAGCAGGCTATAAAGTAGGGATTAAAATGCAATCATTCAGTTGCGTTTTGTCTCAGTGGCTTGTTTCAGTGCTTTGTATTGCTGCAGTCCCTACTCATATGGAAAATTCCTAATTTTTCTTGCACTTGTTTGTGTACTGTTTTTTGTAAATTTTTATTGAATAATCGTATAGTAATCCCCCTCTGCAATTCTTGAAATACACAGCTCAGTAAACGTTCCTAAGAATGCGGATTTTTAACAAACCACTTTAAACAACACATTACCCACAGAAGTATCTTTTCAACTGTTTTATAGTGTGTCTACAGTATTATTTTCCACTAATTAGGGTCTCCACTCAAAATTGGAAGGTGCTTCATTTTCTTGTTTCTGGAGATTTTCACACAGATTTACCTTTAAGATAAAGAAAACAAGTGCTAATTTGTTATTGGAGTGTTTGCAGCAGTTGCTATCAGCACAATTTTAGCATATGTAGCTAAATATCCAAAAAGTGGTCATGTGACCAAAAATCCCTTCATATAGGATTTCCACTGCAAAATAAGATGATGTCTCAGCCTTTTAAATTATTTTCATGCGGGCTGACCTTAAGATAAAACAAACAAGTGCTAATATATTAGTAAATTGTCTATTGTTTTCAATATCAATGCAGTTTTAACTGTAAATACCTAAAAAGTGGTCACATGGCCAACAATCCCATCACAGCTATACAGGATGCTAAAGCACTACAAGATGTAGAAGTCTTCATTATAAGGCAAGAAAACATACTAATTGTGACTTCGGTCACCCTAAAATACAATGATTTTCTAATAAGCTGCCCAATTCAACTATTAGGCCACTCCAATTGGTAATTTTGTTTCTGGTCAACCGCCCGCATCCTTTTTTGGAGAATGTTAAATTTCAGAAATACACGAGATACATGGGTAAAATTCCCGCATCAGCTTTTTGAAAAACCTGGATTTCAGAAACAAATATTGGGCTGCAACAAGTGTGCTAAATCTAACCATAATTTGTATTTTATCAGTGAAAACCTGCAAGAAATGGACATAGTGCATAGTACAGATCGATATACTCTAATAGAACAGTCAGTAAATCACAAAAGTACTCTAATTGAGCAGTCACTTCATTGTTGCTTTGTTGCTGAATTCCGCCCGCCCGCACCTAGGACTCATTTTCAAAGGACCAGAAACATAATTAGAGGAACTCACCTAACATCGGACGGGCTCCAAAATCGGACGCAATTACTCGAGCTACAACAGGAATTTTTGAACAACTCATATGTCTTTAGATAGTTCAAGGCTGTGGGACTTTGGGCACCAAGTATCAGCTTTCTCGGCTTCTTTGTCTGGTGGCAGCAGCCCTGCAAAGTCATTTCCGATTAATACGTATAATCGGAAAAAACAGTCGATTCACGGACACTTACCGTCTACATATCAGACTTGCATTCAATCAACAGTTTTCTATCTTAAAGTAGTAGAGCAACTCATCTACTTTCTAAATATCCCTGGTTTATTAAATCAAATCCTTTTAATCACGAATTACAAATCAAATAAAATGAGACGTCACTGGAGTAATAATCGCTCTATGAATTTAAGTATACGGAAGTAAACGATGTTTGTAAAAGTATACGGTGAACATTTCCCGTATACGTATCTCAAACAACGTATACTTTATCAAGTTTCCGTATACTTAAATTTATGGTGCGAATATTACTCCAGTGACGTCTCATTTTATTTGATTTGTAATTCGTGATTAAAAGGATTTGATTTAATAAACCAGGGATATTCAGAAAGTAGATGAGTTACTCTACTACTTTAAGGTAGAAAACTGTTGATTGAATGCAAGTCAGATATGTAGACGGTGAGTGTCCGTGAATCGACTGTTTTTTCCGATTATACGTATTAATCGGAAATGACTTTGCAGGGTTGCTGCCACCAGACAAAGAAGCCGAGAAAGCTGATACTTGGTGCCCAAAGTCCCACAGCCTTGAACTATCTAAAGACATATGAGTTGTTCAAAAATTCCTGTTGTAGCTCGAGTAATTGCGTCCGATTTTGGAGCCCGTCCGATTTTAGGTGAGTTACTCTACCAATTGAAGTGGCCTTATCATAACATAACAATTTTGCGAATTTGGTGAATGCTCTATTAGAGTCAGTGAATACAGTCATTATGGATTTTGGTACTATACAGAGCATTTCAAGACTACTTTTAAGCAGAAACACTTAGCTAGTACAGTGCTATATACATCATAGGGACTAATAAACTTCCTTTAATAATGAATCACATTATAGAAGTCAAACGTGTCAGACGTGTCGCCAGTAGCGGTGTGAATATAGTTTACAATTGTAGGGATTTCATTAGCTAGATAAACAGCCATTAAACCACTCAATACGTCAAAGTGAAAAAAGTGATTGTAAGTGTATAACTGCTGCTGATATGAGCACAATTATTTTGAGTTACTCTAATAAAGCAGTCACCCATTTTTAGATTTATTTTTGTTACAGCGCACAGCAATCCTTCAAAGAATAATTGTAGGCTTTGACGTTTAGAGTATTATTAGCTGTACCATATGGGCTAATGAATTCATTGCAACTATGAATCTTGTTTAGGTAATAGTGGCGACATAGTCCAGACTAAATGGCTACCAGTGCAAGACACTGGTAGACCTTCAGTTCTGTAATTTAATTGTTATAAGCTCTTAAATATTGTTTAATTTTGTTTTTTGATCTGTACAGTTCTGTAAAGTATTAATAATAATAATAAATGACACTTATAACCATATGAATATAATTTGCACTTGTATGGATTTAATTAGTTAGATAAGCTACTGGTTGATCAATAAAGCTGTCTGCACACATCAATTAGCTCTCAGTACAACTATTTGTGATTTATGACAAAGTAATTTTAAAACTCTCTATTAGAGCAGTCTTTCATTTTTAAGTATTAAATAGTTGGTAATGATGATATTTTTGGCCAAGTGACCACTTTTTGTATGTTTTGTGTGTTAAACTTATGCTGATACCCAATGCTACAGGCAATCCAATAATAAATTAGCACTTGTTTGCTTTATCATAAAGGTCAGTCTGTGTGATAATCACCAGAGACAACAAAAGGAAGCACCTTATTTTTGACTTGGAAACCCTATTATACACTAATTCTCTCAACAGAGCCTCAGGGCTGTTTTTACTTTTAGTTCGCGTAAGTACGGGTCACACCTACTTTCTAGACGATGAGATACGCGAGCCTATGAGGCCTACTACGGTGTTTTTCAGTTGTAGTACACCTGAAAAGTGCTCTGGGAAAGCTACCCGTAGAGTCTGTAGAGAGGCGCCATATACAACCGGTCGGAAAAGAAACCACCTTCGAGCCAAAGCAAACACTCTAATCCTTGCGCGTGTAGTGGCGATGTTTCTAATCCTTGCGCGTGTAGTGGCGATGTTTCTAATCCTTGCGCGTGTAGTGGCGATGTTTCTAATCCTTGCGCGTGTAGTGGCGATGTTGAACAGGCAGCAGAATATCCCGAGGTGTATTCCAACATTAAAATCACGTGCTTGCTACAATTATGCTACACGTTTATTCCAATTTGTTAAGGCGCTGTGGTGTGCGTGCTTTGATGGAGGCCGTACCCATGAGAAATGGCCACGATAAAGAAGATAAAACTGTAAGACAGCAGTGTACACATCGTAGGTATTTAATATTGTGAAAGTTTTTTTCTCCACAAAATTTGAAGTGTTTCTGCCAAAGAAGCAAGGCTGTAGCTGTAGCCAGTTTTCCGCTACGCTTGACTGAAAGCATCAGTAGTGAGGCAGGCAGTGAGGCAGGCAGTGAGGCAGGCAGTGAGGCAGTAGAAAATTTGCTAAAATAATGTTTAAAAAAAATTTAGTAGCACCTTGTTGGAAACGTTTCGGGTAGTTCTGAAGACACATTTGGGCTTGTTTATACCTGACCAATACTGTGAAATGGCCGTGAAGGATTACTAAAGATGATTTTGTGTAGATTTTTCTTTGTGGACCACTCCCACACCTTCATCGTCCCTACTATACAGTACTATTGTACTGTATGATATGGTGCATCCATGTCATGTGGTTCCCACTACACCCTCAACACAAAATATTAGCCTTTATTTTCCTCAGTAAGTTTGCTGTTTCGACTGTCTGCATGTTCTTTTCTTCCTGATGATGCCAAAAAGCATGATGCACAAATTTTAAAACATACTAGACTCAAACCATATGTGACCAGATTTTATAAAACTAATCCAAATTGCACATCAGGCAAAACTAAACTAACACCTCCAGTGGATAGCTACACTATTGTACTAATAGCTTTGACACTCAGTATCACTCAACTACTCGAGGCTGGTTTCAACAGATGTCTTTTCTGGGTGGTGTGCAGAGCTCAAATGGCAGTTTTAGTAATTGTAATTGTAATTGTAATTGTAATTTTTAAGCAGGGAGTCCACTCAGTAAAACTGATTTTCAGTGGAGCCCTGAACAAACATACAATAGACACATACAATAACTAATAATATACAAAAAAAAAAAAAAACAAACATACATACACAACTAAGGATACATAGACAAAATTACACAGGAATTAAGAATTAAGATAATAATTACGAAATGACGACAAAGTGGCAGCCCCAGTAACAGTGGACTTAAGGTTGTTCCATAAAACAGTTCCTCGGTAGAAAAAAGTTCGTTTGCCATAGTTGGTAAACACTCTAGGAACAAATAAACGTTTAACATTACGACTAAGATGACCAGTAACATCCTTCGAAAACTGAAATATATCATGTAAATAAGGAGGAGAAATTCGATGTAAAGATTTAAAAATCTGAATAGCCGTATGAAAACGGCGACGTTCAGTCAATGTAAATGTAAAACGGCGACGTTCAGTCAACGTTAGGCCTTGTGAAGGACCTGGCTTGGCAAGAATAATCAGTGGTTTTCTGGTGGACAGCCTGATATTGTTGGCCAGACGTTTTTCTGTGGATTTTGCTACATATCAGGCACTAAGGAGCCAGTAAAGCCCTGCATGTAATCTCGTCTCTGGACTCCAATCATGGTCTGCCGCCATTTTGAGGTCTAACGCTTGCCCACCCCCACCCTCCTTGTCCAACTGCTCAGGTTTTCTATCTTATTTGGCGGGAAACTCTGTGAGCAGCTGCAAGTACTGGAAGTGGTCTGAAAGGTAACAGATTGATGCATCTTTTGTGTGAATTTCATACATATGCTTGCTATCCTTGGAGAGTTATGCTGGCTTGAATTCTTTAAAGTTTATCTCGAAACTTTCAATGTGTAATTTGGATGGTTTTTCCAAAATCCAGTCACATATAGTGATCACTGACTTGAAATGTACAAATAAATTTATAGCCATTTAAACCATACATTAAAATAAATAAGTGAATAAAGCCATATATGCAACAGGTTAAAAATTACGTTATACATGTCCTGGTTTATGTGTTCACATAGCTTGAGCTGTCTTCATCAACTTCTGACTATTTTGTGATTTGTGTAGGAATCCTACAGTGGGGATGACATTAGTAATACATACCACAAGTGATAATTTTAATTACAGTGAAATGGCATTAATAGGTCCACCTACAGAATATGCTATTAATGAGGTGGCTGCTAATTATCCAATGTGTGTGATAACTAATGTGTTTTACAGGTGTTAAGCATAATGATGTCTTTTACTCTCTGTAGTTTACTTACTAACTAACTATGTAACTATAGGGTGCAACCCTTGAGGCACAGTTGCAAGAATTTCAATGAACTACTTGTTCTGTATTTTCAGAAGGAAAAACATGGCCACATGGCCATCTTATCAACAATTGAATCACAGATTCTATAGGAAATGTGTCTGACAGAAAAGACATCATGCCTAGCTGCATTACCACTTCTCTACACACCACACAACAACACAGCTAGTCATTACCTGTCACACATTATGGCAGTCACTTTTTGGCTGTTCTGCCATGACTCAGATTCCTCCGCACTGTTATTTTCACCCCATGTCATTACAAACAGTCCATGATTGTGTATTAAATCGATAACTTCTGACAAGTTGTTCACCCGATCAACACATACACTAATACCCTGTAACATAATAGACCAATGCTGAATGTATAATCTCCAGACACATATGTATAGGAATAGCATATAGTAACATCAATAGTGTGTAAAATTACACACAGTGGAACATTTCTTAAAAGCACACACATAGCTATTGGTCTCCTTATTGGTTATTTTTTACATACTTGACTTGACTTGACAGATTAAAGTATTATACTAGCAAAGTAATGAAAGTGGTCTTAGAAGTTCTGTACAATCACAGTAACACTTACAGCAAAGTTTTGTGATTTTGAAAAAGCAACTGCATCACAAGCAGAATGATTCCTTATGTCAACAGCTAAGGGATACTTCAATGATTTGCTCTCCGTTAAGAAGAAGACTGGAATTTGCGGCTGTTTCAATTGTAACCTGAAAGAGTTAATCATTTAGTAATCAGTGATGTTATCAACCTCTCACATTGTACAAAGTGATGGATCAAATGTTGACATCACCATATTCCTTTTTGAACCATATTGGTATAATGTAGAGATGATTACATCAGCAATTGTGTTACGGTTGACGTATGGGAAATAGTCACACTCCTCACTATCCTAACACAATACATAAGTCACTATACACAAAAATGTGGCCCGCTGAACGAACACTCAACTTGTTTGCATATTTCTGTTTTTTATTATATAAATGCCACTGAAATACATTAGATAAAAAATGTGTCCTACATAAATAATTTTACTCATGTTTTAATTAGTGTTGTTTTAGTTAACTATAACTAAAAATAAAAGTACTTTTAGTAAGGCAAATATGTATTAGTTAACTAAAACTATAACCAAAAGCAAATCCATTATTATAACTAAAACTAAATCTATAACTAAAAACCGCAGAATAATTTACTAGAACTAAATCTAAAACTAAAAAGAATTAAGAAAGATTACTAAAACCAAAACCAAAAGATTTTCTATGCTCAACTAAAACTATAACTAAAATTAAAAGGCTTTCATGTTTTTAACTAAAACTAAAACAACAAAGACAATATGTGACCGGATGTGACAAAACCAGGCTTCCACACACATCCAATTCTTCGACTTTAATCACTTGTAACTTGATCACTCAGTATGCTATTGGCCTACAATTTTCACAAAATTCATTCATTGCATTATGTAATAACAGGTGACAATTTGAAAGTGATAGCTTACTCCTACATTGAGTTATGGTCCTTCAAAGTCACACATCTGGATGTGTGTGGAAGCCTGGTTTTGTCAAATCTGGTCACATATAACCATAATTAATCTATAACTAAAATGAATTAAGAAAGATTACTATAACTAAAACTCTTCACTATATTGTTCAGACCAATGTATGTATAAGTTCACATATGTTCTACAGGTGGAACAAAGCACAGAATGAAACTGTGCTGCTGTATGTAGCATCAAAACATCAACATATGCTATAGTTTGTGACCTGATGGTGGTTTGGCGATTATTAGTTTCTCATCCTAAAACTAAAAGTACTTTTAGTAAGACAAATATGTATTAGTTAACTAAAACTAAATCTATAACTAAAAGCAAATCCATATTATAACTAAATCCATAACTATAATAAAATACAACAGAATATTTTACTAAAACTAAATCTAAAACTAAAAAGAATCGGAAAAGATTACTAAAACTATAACTAAAACTAAAAGATTTTCTTATGTACAACTAATACTATAATACTATATATAACATTTTTAGAAATGTTACTATAAGGCCCCTATTTGGCGATTATTAGTTTCTCATCCACTGCCTGCATCCTTCTTAAGCTACCGCATGGTAAACCATTATTTACTCTGTGCATGCTCAGAAGAACACGTGATACCAAACTGTTATAATTTTTGTTGATGAACGCTACAATGCGCTATATATCACCAGGAGAACTGTTGTTTTCCTTAGCAAATTGCTGCAGTGCCAGTTGCAATCGTGCTCTATCGACTTCATCAAAGTTAGAAGACTTTTTTTTCCAGGTGAAAATTGTGCTATCTCCTATTTCCAAAGTCTATCCATCTTGCCTTCCAACTTTTCTTCCCAAAATGACTTACAGGCTTCCCTTGATGATCAATTATTTGCAAGCATTTTCAACACCTCCACAATCCGTGACCAGGCTCGTTTATGTGCTGTTGCTCACTCCTCTGGTGTCAGCAGTGGCTGGCTGAAGGCCATCCCTCAACCAACATTGGGTTTGGCCTTTTCTCCACATGAGTTTGTTATCGCTGTCCGTTTATGGTTGGGTGTTCCTCTTTTCCCATTGTTACCACTTTGTACATGTTTGTCTGTCATAGATCAGTTTGGTGACCATCTTCTTGGTTGCTCTCATGGCCCACTACGTATCCAACGCCATGATGCTCTTGTTTCTATAGTACATCATGCAGCATTGCTCTACTGCATATACATATACATTCTCTTTTAGTGGGCATCATCTTACAATTGCCACAGTGATACCTGTAGGAATTGTATTATTAGGTGACAAGTAGTGGTAGAATAGTCCTACCAACTCATATCATTGGGCAATTTCCCGGCCAAGTAGCTCTTCATCAGACGATGATTCATCCTCAGTCAGTTGGTCTGTATCACTAGCGTTAGCATTGAGGTTAGCATCTATTGGCTCCAATTGGTAAGGTTCAAGAGAGGTTCCAGCTATCTCCTCAGTATTTTCGTGATAGTCTGTGTCTTCGCTGAAAATGCTCATTTCGTTGCTAGAGACCAAACTGGAAACGTCACTATATTCATCGGAAATATCTTGGGAATCAATCTATGATCAATCAAACTGAGATTTCAAGCCAGTAGTACAGCAGGAGTCCGTTGACGACTTGGAAGTATCCATAACAAAGTCTTTCTATACCTATTACTTCACTCTAATACGTGACTGAATTACTAATAAGATCTGATTCTTCCATGGAATGTATACTTCATTCACGCAGCGTTCCCCCTCTGATGTCAGCAACTTATGACGCGTTATGACGCGTTATAACGTATGATTACTCGTGAAACATTTTTGATCGTGTATTTCATTAACAAATCATACAGTAAATTAAATACAACTATACACAAGGGTATTAAATCAATACAGTAATGAAATAAAAAAAGAATTTTAAAATTCCATGTCTCCCTCCCTTTAACTAGTTTAAGTGAAGTTCAAGAAAAATGCAAACAAGTCGGGTTTTCGCTCAGCGGGTCACAAATATGATCACACATGCAGTACATACACAAAATACTTTACCGTCTTAGGGAGGGGATATTTCACTTCAACGTTGAAGAAAACGGACTCTGGAAGTTCCTTTAGTACCTACACATGAGCACACAGTGATGTGTCATTAACCATCTGATCTACAGGTACACATCACGCATGTTATAAAGTGGCATTGTATAACATGCTTCACTCTGGTAGCTCATATTTTAGTCATTTAATAGAGCTTATGGTACAATGTTTAGAATAGTCCTTCAAGAAATGAAATATTTATTTTTCTATTGAAATAACTTCTGGTATACACATGCAGGCACACCTCATAACAGCCCTTGGAGATTGTACGATGAATGTACATAAACCTGCCTAATAAGGTCACCTGTATAAACTGACAATGCATACATGTGATCTAACAATAGAAGCATATGTGACCGGGCCTGCGAAAATAGGGCATGTGGGCACACAATTTTTGCCTACTTTTTCAAAGTTTCACCACTCATAACATTTTGCACCATTATGCTATGAAACTGCAATTTCCAGCTATTAATAAGCATTTAATTGGCATCATGATGCAAGTTACAGAATGGAAATATACTTTTCCAGTACTGAGATATGACCTGTAGAGTGACAGGGTGTAGTTTGTGCCCACATGCCCTGTTTTCGCAGGCCCGGTCACATATATATATATACGTGACCAGATTTTACAGAACCGAACCAAATCGCACATCAGGCAAAATCAAACTAACACTACCAGTGGATAGCTACACTATCGTACTACAAGTTTTGACCCTCAGCACTACTCAAACTACACGAGGCTGGTTTTAGTAGACGTCTTTTCTGGGTGGTGTGGAGTGCCCAAATGGCGGTTTCAAGCCTTGTGAAGGACCTGGCTTGGCAAGAATCAGTGGTTTATTGGTGGACAGCCTTATAATGTTGGCCAGACGTGTTCTCTGTAGAGGCCAGACGTGTTCTCTGTAGATTTTGCTACATATCAGCCACTAAGGAGCCAGCACAGCCCTGTAATCTCGTGTCTGGACTCCAATCGTGGTCTGCCTCCATTTTGAGGCCTATCTTTTGCCCTCCCCGCCACCCCCCAGCCTCCACCCCTTTGTGAGCACTCGTGATACTACTTCGCTTGTCCAACTGCTCAGATTTTCTATCATATTTGGCGGGAAACTGTACAAGCAGCTACACGTACTGGAAGTGGCTTGAAAGGTAACAGATTGATGCATCTTTTGTGTAAATTTCATACGCGTGCTTGTTATCCTTGGAGAGTTATGCTGGCTTCAATTCTTTAAAACCGTTTATCTCGAAACTTCTAATGTGCGATTTGGATCGTTTTTCCAAAATCCAGTCACATATATAGTTTGGTATGGCACAGGCGACCAAATTAGAATAGGAGTAACTTACGCAACTGCCACTTAGCTAGAAATCTTCAAAGGGGAAAATTGGACATGTTAAATGTATAGAAAAGAATTCTAATGGCCCCTTAGTAATGGAGGTTTTCTGATCTACGGTACAATGATGAGTGCATGTCAACATCACCTCTCTGAGATGTGGAAACACTTTATTCTTGCTGTGTCCACCCAGCTCAACTCCTGTGGTTTGTATGACACAGTACAAGCATTGTACACACACCCGGAGCTATTGTATTGGCTGGTGGTGGCTGGAGTGGATTAAGGCTTTTACCATGGAATAGCTACCATACAGCACTGTGGTGGGGGGTAGAGTGCTACTGGTTGGTGCTAAACCATCAAAACCTGCTCCACATAGTACACACATTTCACGTTCAAACGCATGATGACAATTTCGTCATCACACTTGTGACGTGGTACAATAACATATCTAACTAACACTTACCTGGAGATGATAATGGGATCCGAGATTTATCTTTGCTGGAAAGCTGAAAAACATGATACATAATGACAAACATCTAGCTTTGCGTTCTCATTTTTTCTATCTTAAAAGATTTAATCTGGTCATAAGTCAAATCTTTCAACAGAACATCAAAATAGTGATCCTGTAATGGATTATACAGTAACTGCAGCAAAAAGTTATTTCATACACTGTAATAGTCACATACAACAAATAACAAAGCTGTGGACAGTTTCCACAATGAGATTAAGTGTCCATCACATGTATTATTAATGAACATCCACCTCACAACTCACTGGAGCAACATTTAGACTGATCATTAAGTCATGATAAATGACTGGTTCCAGGTCCTTAGTCAGTTGAACATCAAACTCTACACCAATAGCTCCCTATAGCAGCAGAGATAGTGATGCATCACATGTGAAAGTGTGACAGACTTTTCATGCCTGTGTCAGCCATGAAATTACAATGCAACACAATACTGAGATGAGTTTAGCAGTATAAAGTGTTTATACACTTACCAGTTCAGTGGCTTTCTCAAAAGAAGCTATCGTGTTCTCTATTGTGTCCGTTGGCCTAAAAACACAACAAATAATAGATACCTCTCGCAGTGTTACAAACTATGTTATACTTCATTTAGTTGTGACTGCTCTCATATGAATGGGAGAAGGAAAATGAGACTAATGATACAACATCTAATCTCACAACATTAGTAAGTGCTAAGTTAATTGATTATGGTGGTATGTACCAACCACCAGGCCCACAACCATGTTTTACTCCTCCATCAGTTAATTTTACAACATTTCATATCACCATTGGCATAAGGAGTGACCATTGGACTGGGTACTATTGGTGTTTTTATAGATGGACTGAATTGTACTTTAACCGTTAGTGTATATGTATTGAACTGACCCTTCCCTTGAGCTGTACATGACCTCAGAAATAATGACCTTACACATCATATAATGCACAACATAATGACATGCTTCCTCAAATTTTAAGTTTATTATATTATTTGTTTAACATACCATGTTGTACACATCAATACGACTGAAGTTACAGAGCGTTTAGAATAGGCATTTATATATCGAAACCACCAAATATAATCGAATATGGCTAGGGACCCGCCGATAATGCTGGCATAATTTTGAGCATAATAGGTACCTAAAAGCATTGAGCATAATGCCAGCATAATAGGTTAAATATTTGTACGATAGTGTAAATTCTTGCTGGAAAAATGACAATTGCAAAATAAGATCGATATACTCTAATAGAGCAGTCAGTAACTCTAATAGAACAATCATCAAACTGACTGTTCTATTAGAGTATATCGATCTTATCTCTTACATGCAGGCGTGCAGCAAGGATTTATTATTTGTGTTCTAGCCACTCATTTTTTTCTTTCTATACAGTGTTAAACTAGTAGCAAAGCATATGAACTAAGGCATGGACATTAAGCATAGTCGAGCATAATAGGTAAATATTGAGCATTAATTTAAGCATAATATGTGAATTTTTGAGCAGTGCAGCATAGCATAATAGGTAAAATTATGAGCATAATCGGCGGGTCCCTACATATGGCAGTTGCGATGGTGAGAGGGTTAACTCTAGAAAAAACAATGATCGTTTCAACCCTATTAATAACCAAACCCATTGCTTGTGTAAGAGAACATAAACCACTAGTAAATGTAATCAGGATATACAGAAGCTCCAAAAAGTTAATGAAATGAATACTCCCTAATAATTGTAACTAAAAGCCATACAAATGGTAGATTGTGTGCAGCACATGTGATGTGCATCCTCAAGAAAATAAACCAGAAACACCTAGTGATTATGTTGTGTATGATACAGTCATAATATAGTTACAGGTACCAATATAAGCCATGATTACAAGCTGGAGGCTTCCAGCACAATTGGAAAATAGACAACTGGTCTGAGGTCCAGGCTATTGATTGTTTTAATTCTTTCCCTTGCTGCTTCAGGCTGAGCTTACAGCCATCTGAGAATGAAAGTACGAGCTATGAGTAATCACATGACCAAGTAGTCCATGCAAGTTTGTGTTCATGCAGATATGTACAGTATCATCAGGAGCCCATAATTTAGTTATTTGTAACCAACATTACCTTATTCAGCAAACCAATAATTGGATCTAATTTGTGGTACATTTTATTGGCTTCAATGACCAATGTATGTTATGGCTTCTTGATAAAATTGTGAACCGATCTTCACAATTGAGCATGATTTTGTCGAAACAAATCTGGATACAGTGACGAAGAATGCTACATCTTGAAGTGCACTGAAGTCGCTATGGAGTTGCATTTACAGATGATACAATGCCAGGCGCCACTGGACTATCCAAAATAAACCAGTCTCAAATAAAGGTCCTATTTGTTTACAGGAATGAAGTAAAAGCTTTCAGCCGTTTGTATGAGAAAATACTGTGCTTATAATATTTGTAGGGAAGCTAGTCAGCAATGGTTAAATGTGACTGAGCATGCGAAAATAGGGCATGTGGGCACATGATTTTTGCCTACTTTTTCAAACTTCCATCACTCATAACTTTTTATACCATTACGCTATGGAAATGCAATTTTCAGATCTTAGTAAGCATTTAATTGGCTTTATGATGCAAGATACAGAATGTAAATATTTTGTTCAAGTAGTGAGATATGACCTGTAGTGTGACTGGGTGTAGTTTGTGCCCACATGCCCTGTTTCCGCAGGCCCGGTCACAAATAACACCTCAGTTGATCTTTAGAAGGATTAATTGATCAACCCTAATAACAGTTATTTTTCACCAGTAGTAGATTTTGACTCACTGCATTAGTTGGTATAGCTGTAGAGGAGGTAGGAATACTTTAGGAAGATCCCACAGCCACTACATTACTCACCACGAACTCCATGAAAAATGGCACCAAGCATCAATTTAGTTAGGTGCAATGCCATTCATCACACCACTTAGAAAACAGCCTTCTTCATACTATTGAGGGTCATGAATTAATATTGCTTTTTTTTGAAATTGACAATAATTACAAACAACTACATAAACATGTCCTCAATGACAGTATCTGTCATTGAGGGTCATGTGAAATAGCAAATAAACTATGCAATTAAGGTAAATGATTTAGATGGTGCTTAAAGCATGTCCAACCCCCTATGGTATACCTCATTGACAGATACTGTCCCTGTATAGGACGTGAGTAGTGGTGTGCGATATATCGAAAAATATCGATATCGCGATAATTTGTCAATATCGTTATCGTATCGATTTCTGGGCTGGGCTGTGGACATGGACCCATGCGTATACGTAGGCACGATGCTTTATGTGATGTGATATATCATGCTTTACTTCAGGACAACACTGGTTGCCGTAAAGAGCAACGGTGTGCTGGTTCCCGATTGGATCGCCCGGGTGATGTTTTTCACCCTGACTTTGTGCATGGGAAGCCTGCGTACTTCGATGTTACTGTGCGTTGTCCATTACAAGAATCTCTGTTGGGTCGGTCTGCAGTTTCAGCAGGTGTGGCTGCTGCTAAGGGAGAAGAAGATAAGGATGCTCACCATGATGAGCTTGTACAGGCTGCTGGAGGTGTTTTTGTCCCCCTGGTGGTTGAGTCCTTGGGTTTGTGGTCTGCTGCTGGTCGTCCTGTCTTGCAGGATATTGCTTTGAGGACAACCACCAGGAGTGGCATTTCTCATGGCCTAGCATACCGCCATCTGCTAGAGCAACTCTCCGTTTGTCTGTGGCGCCACAATGCCCGGACATTTTTACATCTGTTTAGCCTGTTGTTTGGCAGTCCTTTGTGGGAGTTGAACTCTGTTTCATGCTCCCACTCCCTGCAGTTTGGTCAGTAGTCTGCAGGGCTTTCTTGTTAAGGCCCCTGTCCGGGGGTTTTGCTGTGTGTATGCTGGCGGTCCATGCGGTGTTTTTGTAGGCCTGTGTAGGCTCTGTAGGTTTAGCTGCTTTTACTTTCTTCTGCTTTTTGTCATTTATAAATTAAATTAGGTTTAACTTCTGGCTAGAGATCGGGGAGGATGGGAGTGCCATTAGGGCCGGAATTAAAAAATAATAATAATAAAAAAAGAAAAAAAATTTCTATACCACTTTAGCAGATTTCGAATCGAAAATTTTCGATAATTATCGAAATATTAAAGAATATTTCGATAAATCAACAGCATTTAGTATGTGATTGCGCAATCAGGCTAGAAATGAAGGTTGGTTCTGTACAATCTAGCCACTTAAAAAGCTTGTCTACCAGTTTTCTAGGCTTCTATGCAATGGTTTTGGAGTGTAAATTGTATTTGAAACATATTTATAAATATCGGCCGCCCACGCAATTACTCCACCCACACAATTAAAAATTATCGAAAATTGAATCGAAATTTCGATATTTACCCTATTATTGTATCGATATCGAAATGAAAATCCTGACATCGCATACCACTAGTGAGAAGGTCAAGCTATGTGCATGGTGTCTAGCATAGTAAACACTTACTGATTAAGACAGAATGTCATCCCATTACCACGATGTCCTATAATCATAGAATGACCCACCCACTGATGTAGTTTAGACACCCTCCACTGGTCATTGATTTTCCAGTCAGCCAATGAATCACAGGGCAGCACCACGATGTAATCCACTGCTTAATATAGTAACACATCATTTCTTTCCTAATTTACTGACCTGATATAGTCCCAACAGGAAGTAGGTCAGCATCATGTAAAGTTAGTGTAAGAGTTCCCTCCAAATTCCTCAATTGTTGAGGTAGGACACTTGCTCTACCCACGACTTCCTTGTTGGAGTCACTACAGACTTCAAACCCATAACTCTGTAATAATACATATCACAACAAGTTAACACTATTACTAGTAACTACTCACATAACACTTGTAGTCTGGTACCCTTAACATCCATAGTTGTGGTAATAGTAACATCGGGTGACCAACTTTAGTGTCCAGCTCTTGGCAGCGACCAGTTACTGAGTCTAGAAACTAATAGTAACAATATTGATTATTAGAAAGGATATTAACAACACAACTGGCTACTCTATGTGACGACACTTTGACAACTTTATATATACACATATACCGCACAAGCACATCAACTCACACAAGCTTTGAAATTGCTCGGTGGAGAAGGCTATAGCACAAACAACAAACACATTAATACAGGTAGGATGTTATTATAGCATAATTAACTCTCATATTATATTCTTAGCTTATACATCATGCTTATACTTGATTTTGCAAAACATTATGCACTACTTGGTTACTGTTCATTAAACACAGCATATAATAACTAAACTGACGTTCACCGGTGGACATGTTGCATGCGCCACCGGTGAACGTGAGTTGTTCTCTCTGCCATGTCGTTTCGGTGGGCTCGGTATGGATGACCCTACAGCTTTCTGTGAATCTCAGTTTGATGCTTCCCTGCGAATTACTGCACCACTAAAAGACTTGATTATTAGTCAGGTAGCACATGCTCATCCCCCAGATACTCGATCCATCAAGACTCAGGTTCACCTTTTGGTGCCACCCTGTCATTTTGACAAATTAAATAAATAATAATAATAATAACCAACACCGGCGTGAGGCTTCTAAGAAACGGGCTCTTGAGATCAGAAATGGTCTCTCTTCACAGCTTCAAAGAGCTATTGATCTGAATAGTGAACCTGGAGCCTCTTCTTGGCTTCTGGCTTTACCACTGCAAGACCAGGGTTACCATCTGACAAAGCAGGAGTTCTGGGATGCTCTTCACCTGCGATAAGGATGGACTTTATTAGGGTCCGCAATCCGAAAAATCAACTTTCACAAATCGATCCCCCTACCATTGTGGGATGTTCATTGTAGTATCCCATTGCTAGATCCACCATGAAACCGGAGGCACGGTTGTTGTCTTCACAGAACTATCGATTTTAGTATTTCGTGAGATGAAAAAATTATTTTTAAAATTTCAGGCTCCACACAAAGAACAGGATAGAACTTGCTGCTTATCTAGATATTATCTAGAGTTAATGTAGTTAAAAAGTACGCACAGTAATAAGCAAATGATTCACTGGGTTCCCGGCACAGGGTTGCTTTCTCTCAAAAAGCAGAAAACGAAACACGAATTTTCGAATTCAAACTGCCCTACCAGCCAAGACAAGAAAAGCCAACTCTTCCTCATAGTGATGTGTTAAGGTTGGATGCATAGTCTGTCTATGCTGTTAGTTTGAAAAGGATCTGAGACTTCTCACCATCTGGGTGAAGAACATCAAAAGTTTCGTGCGTCATTTCAAGGGATTCTCTCAATGGTACCAAAGTGCTTTCCAGTACTTCTGATGCCACACTGGTCACTTAATTTTGTTTAGAATGATGATAAATGATGGTTCAAAACGTTTGGTAGTAGTAGTAGTTGATGTTTCTGTGATTTCATATGATGCAGTATACCAGCAGCTCACCAGGAGCTCCACCCAGCTCGAATAAAAAAATGAAAGATTTTGTGCATTTTTCGGTTTGTTTTGGGATGTTTTGCAGCATAATGGTGATGTAGGGTGATCTAGTGAAGATTTGAAACTGCTGTGGAGCGTTAGAGGTGAAGTCAAATTTGGACGATTTTGCTGCCTCCCTTGATGCATAGCTTAGAGCGAGGCGTGGAAGCTGTGGATGAAATAATAATTGACAACCGCTGTTACCAAACGTTCAGGGACATCTTTTGCCATAGTTTTAGTCTATAATTGATGATTGTTGTGGCTGCAGAAGCGCTGGAAATAAGTAGAATTCGTAACACAATTCTTTGATGCTGCAAAAAATTTTTACGCTCGTCACCCAGATGGTGAGAAGTCTCAGATCTTTTCCAAACTAACAGCATAGACAGACTATGCACCCAACCGTATCGAAACACTATGAGGAAGAGTTGGCTTCTCTTGCCCTGGGTGGTAGGGCAGTTTGAATTCGAAACTTCGTATTTCTTTGTCTGTTTTTTCAAAGAAAGCAACCCTGTGCCGGGCACCCAGCAAACCATTTACTTATTTCTGTGCGTAGTTTTCAACTACAACAACTCTGGATACGATTTGGCTAAGTAGCAAGTTTCATCCGGTCCTTTGTGTTGAGCACGAAATTTTAAAAATAAATCTTGCATCTTGTGAGACACTGAAAATGATATTTCTGTGAAGACAACAATCGCGCCTCCGGTTTCATGGTGGATCAAGCAATGGGATACTACAATGAACATCCCACAATGGTAGGGGGATTGATTTGTAGAAGTTGATTTTTCGGATTGCGGACCCTAACTTTATTGAATACTCCTAGCCACTGTGTGAGTGGTTCACCTTTCACTGGAGGTCACGGACCGGAGGTCACGGACCGGAGGTCACGGACCGGAGGTCACGGACCGGAGGTCACGGACCGGAGGTCATGCCCAAGTTGCAGAAGCAAAAGGCCAAGGACAAGCCGTACACCAGAACTACTCAGGACAACAGCTCTTCTGCCAGCAACATCGACGTGGAAGAGCCTTCTGTGTGTCCCATCTGTGAGGAAATAGTCAAAGAGCCCTCTGACGATGGCAAGGATCCAGGCGATGAAGCGTTATTTTGTGAAGGTAAATGTGAAGCATGGTACTATCGGAAATGTGTGGGACTGTCAAGGTGTGCTTACAACAGTGCAAGTGAGTCTGATAACCCATTTTATTGTCTGTTTTGTCTGCAACTCTTTTATAATAATGTAATTGCGGACTTGAAAGATCAAATCAGCACACTTAATCTAAAACTTAACCAGTCCCCATCAGCAGCAGTTGACCAACCACCAGTCAACCCAACTCCCAGCAGCAATCCATCTCCTGCTGTTAAAGCTGCTACCCCTAGCTCAGATACAAATTCAGCTCCACCTTCACTTGTAGTTGCTACTAAGCACGACTCAGCTAGGAAATTCAATGTTGTTCTGTTTGGTGTCGATGAGTGTTCCAAAGGCACCAAAAAGATGGAGAGAGAAAAGTTAGATTTAAACCATGCTACTGAAGTTCTTACAGACCTTGACAACACTGTTCAGCCTCACTCAATCAGAAATACTATAAGGCTTCACAATCCCTCCTCAGGGCGCCCTAAACCCCTACTGGTGACTCTGAACAGGTCATCTGATGTCAATTCCATCTTATCCAAGCGATCTCAGTTAAAGTCACCTTTTGTCATCAAACCTGACCTCTCACGTGATGCAAGGGTCACGGAGTCTCATTTGTTAAAAGTTCGTTGGTCATTAATACAAGACAATACCCCAAAGTCTGATATAAAATTTCAAGGCAATAAAATTTATGTCAAAGGTAAATTACATGGCCAAGCAGACAGCGCAGGATTCAGACCTAATGAACCATCAAGTACAGATAGCACCTCACCACCCCACAACAACATGGAGACTTCAACTGCTGCCTCCACCTCTTCAGCATGACTCGGCCCTACTGGGCCCAAAGTCTGTGTGCAAAATTGCAGGAGCTTGGCAAAAAACTTACCCCTTTTCCAGAGTTTTGTATATGCATCTGATTTTCAAATTATTGGCCTGTCTGAAACTTGGTTGCATGAAGCCATTGCAGATCTTGAAATCTTACCTCAGGGTTACACAATGTTTAGAAAGGACAGAGGCTCACGTGGTGGGGGCGTTATGCTGGCAATCAGCGACAATCTACCTAGTAAACAAATTCCAAGTCCCAGAAACCTTGAAGTGGTAAACGTTTCTGCCTCTTTTAATGATTCTGATGTCATTTTTTGCATGGTATATGCACCTCCAAATGCCACTGCTGACTATCACAAGGACCTATCCGACTACCTAGCCACCACTACCACCCTGTCCAACCCTGTATTTATTCTTGGCGATTTCAATCTACCGGACATAAACTGGGCAACTTTCACTGGCAGAACACTGATCTCCAACAACTTCTGTGATAGCATATTTGAATCTAACTTCACGCAACTTGTGGAATCCCCAACCCATACATGTGGTAACATACTAGCTAGACCTTGTGTTAACAAATAGTCCTGAACACGTTTTACATTTATCTGTTCATTCTCCAGAATACCAATGTATTACATCTGACCATTATTTAATCACATTTTCAATTAATTTTAAGTTCTCAACACATTCTACATCTACTAAGGAGTTCTTCAATTTTTCTAAAGGTGACTACAATGGATTAACAGAGTACCTATTGAACTGCGACCTCTCTATACTCTACAATTCTTCTGATGTTGAAGAAATTCGGTACATTTTAAGAAGTAACATACTGGCTGGCATTGAACTGTTTATCCCAAAGGTCAAACTGCACTGTAGACAATTTCCTAACTGGTTCACTCCCCAACTACGTCATTCCCACAAGTGTCTTCGTACACTTCAGCGTAAATACAACAGGAATCCTACACCAAACAATTTCCAATGACTAACCAAAGCTCAAGTCTCTTTTCAAGCTTCTAGTATTGCAGCAAAGTCTGCATTTGAGCAGACCTTAATATATAACTTCACTACAAATAAGGACACAAAAATTTTCCGATACATTAAAGAGTTCTCGAAATCTCACAACCTACCGCCTGAGCTACACAATGATTCCATCACAGCAAACACAGACCTCGGTAAGGCTGAGTTATTCAACCAGTACTTCCATTCAATATTCTCTCAGAGTAAATTTAATCTACCCCACACTTCGAATCTACCAGTCCCTGGTAAATGCTTGGACTCGATCCACTTCACAGTACAAGAAGTCCTAGAGGCCTTAAATAACCTGGATCCCAACAAGGCCAGTGGTATAGACAACATTCCTCCAACTGTTTTAAAACATTGTGCCTTTGCTCTTGCCATACCTATTCACCACCTTTTCATGACTAGCATTACCAGTGGAACCATACCATCTGAATGGAAGTTGCACAAAATTACAGCTGTACCAAAGTCTGGTGACAAAACCTCAGTCAAAAACTATCGTCCCATTTCACTTCTTTGCATTACATCCAAAGTTTTAGAAAGACTAATTTATGATAAGATAATTAACTCAGTTTCTAATTGTATCACACAATATCAATTTGGGTTCCAAAAGAATTCTTCAACCTTGCACCAACTACTTATCTATTTTAACCAGCTAATAACATCAAAAGATGAAATAGATACTATATACATTAATTTTCGAAAAGCTTTCGATAGTGTGCCGCATAATGAACTCCTAGTTAAACTTTGGAACATGGGAATCACTGGCACCTTATGGAATTGGTTTAGTTTCTATCTACACAACAGAACCCAGTGTGTTTCTGTGGGCAACCACCTATCCGGCACTTTACTTGTTATCTCTGGCGTGCCACAGGGGAGTATTCTGGGTCCTTTGCTCTTTTTAATATTTATCAATGACCTCCCATCAATTGTCACATCAGATCTATTTGAGTTTGCTGACGATACAAAATTATTCAGACAAATCACATCAACATTAGACATTGAGCATCTCCAAGAAGACATCAATTCATTATTCAACTGGTCCATTAACAACTTTCTCTCATTTAATCTTTCAAAGTTTGTGTTTATGAGCTACCATCGCAAATTCAACTCTACATATCATGTCAACGGTCATTCAATTGATGAATCCTCCAGCTGTAAAGACCTTGGGATTATTTTTACTAATTCGCTAACATGGCAAGCACACTATGAAATGATTTCTTCTAATGCCTATAAATCTCTTGGCTTATTGCGTAGGGTCTTCAAGGACTCAAATTGTCCCCAGGCCAGAAAATCTCTGTATATCACTCTAGTTAGATCAAAGCTACTGTATTGTTCCCCACTGTGGAGGCCATACCTGTTAAAAGACATTGAATCACTTGAGAAAGTCCAACGAAGAGCCACTAAATTCATATTATCAAACTATCAATCAGACTATAAAACAAGGCTAATACAAACTGGTATGTTGCCACTAATGTACATTTACGAAATTGCCGACATATTATTCTTTATCAAATCCATCAAAAATCCATCAGATAAGTTTGACATCTTGAACTATACCAACTTTACTACAGGTTCAACAAGATCTGCTGGCACAAAGTTATACCCCAAGACAGCTCATATCAACCCTATCATGAACTCATATTTTTATCGTTTACCAAGATTATGGAACTCTACCAATAATTGACCTATCTCAATCACTAGATGTAATCAAACCAAAGTTGAAAGCATTTTTATGGAATCATTTTTTAGCTAACTTTGATAATACCCCCTGTACTTTTCATTACCTGTGTCCTTGTACCCGCTGCTCCAAGACTCCTGCACCAACCAATTATAATTATTTGTAACTATTATATAAATGTATGCATGTATAGTTTTTGTAGTTAAGTAATTAGTGCTCTAGGCTACCAGTGCAGGACACTGGTAGTCCTTCAGAATTGTATGTCTCTGTAATCACTATAGCCTCTACTGTATGTAATTCCAATTCTGTAAAGCAATTATTAAATATTAAATTAAATTAAACTGCTGATTATGCAATGATCTTTCAACATGGTGGTTTGACCTTTGTTCGCCACAATGACCTGCGTGATACAACTGCTGAATTACTTTCAAATGTTTGTACTAATGTTGCAATTCAGCCACCACTTCAATCCCTGAGTGGCGAAGAACTTACCCCTCGATCAGCTAACTGCCAAGATGATGCCAGGGCTGACATTCATGCACGCGGATTTTGGGGGCGGCGGCAAAGTGCCTTTTTCGATGTAAGGGTTTTTCACCCAAACCCACAAAGCTACCGCAACGTTTCGATACCATCTGTGTATAGGCATCATGAGATGCAGAAGAAGAGGGAGTATGGTGATTATGATTATTATTATTACTGAGCAGTCAGCCCTGCTGGTGTGCTCAGATTTGCCCGAATACATGTAACACAATTACAATAATGATTGTAGTCCAGTTCTAAATGGTGACTGTGTCCGTGAGGTGGAGTTTGCATCCTTTACTCCATTGGTATTTGCCACAACTGGGGGCATGGGGAGGGAAGCCATCACATTTTATCGCCGGCTTGCTGAGCTCCTTTCCAAACGTGGTGCTTTATCGTACAGTAGTACTTTAGCGTGGATTCGCTGTACCCTTTCTTTCTCCCTGTTGAGGTCAGCGACGATGTGCATCCGTGGAAGCCGCTCCCTCTCGTTTAGATCACCAGATGCTTCCCCGGAAATGGGCCTAAGAAAGGGCGCTAGGGACCTTTAGATGTCCCGATTTTCAGTTCTTGTCCAGCACGTTTGCCTCTTGTGCTGGGGGTGGTAGGAAAGGGCATTACATCTAGCCCGGGATAAAAAAAACTAAACTGACCTAATAGGCAGCACTACATGACCCATTTCATCAGAGTCAAATGTACATGCATTCATCCAATACTTTGTAAAATGCAAGTTTGACAATAGCTAAAATGGGACTACAGTGACAAGCATGTCCTGCATGTGCTCAGTGAGGTTTTATGTACCTAGCGATGTATTGCCCCACTCCCCCTTGCCAGGAAATATATGGGGCTATAGTGGGGATTTGACACAGCTGAATGTCAAATGCCCCCATAGTGGGGCAAACCTATCATGTCAAATCTCCACCATTGGCCCCAGTTGCAATGTGGAGATTCGGCATCTATAGCAAAGAAAGTCACAACAAAAATACTTGGACGCTTAATGAATTGCTATCAAATGCGTTGCGCATTTTGTGAATTCATAAAACGCGCAACAATTTATAAATTGCGCAGGTGTCGTACTTGCCGTATTGACATATGGCAAGGGGCAACGCGAGATGCGACACATTACAGTTGTATCGGTTGCCGAATTACTGTCGTTCCAAGTGTTGGATCACGAGATTTCCTCGTGGCAGTGTATGCGAGGTGTGAGTTTCGAATCACTATGAGTCTTGCTCTCGGAGATACGTCGGAAAGGCCAAGGGTCACGCACAGAGACCTTCTGTGGAGGAAAATATCTTGATCCCAATCACACCTCCTAAAGCAAAACAGTAACTTAACGGAGGAGAAGGTGCAGAAGATAACAGACATTTTGAATGGAGTGGAAAGAAGTGATATTCATTGCTGAAACAAACTGGAAGCCGGTTTGTTTTGTTAACCCAGAGCTCATGCAGTGAAGTTCAGGAAGGTGTTCTACATTTGCCTTGCCAAGCAAAGGGTAAGAAACTAAACCTGCTTTGTTTGTGCCTGCCCTTCACAAAATTCTGTAATTACAGAGTGAGAATGACAAAACTGTCTTAGGCCACCATCGTTTAGTTGCAACAGTTGAGAATTTTTATGATGTAATAGAGCATGTGCATTCAACTGAAAATGGACATGTAGACTACAAGAAAATGCTTACAGAGGTATGGAAGTATAGTGAATTATGTATGCTATCATATTCTCAAGCATCACAAAAATTTATAGCCATTAGCCATAAGACCTGGGCATTGTGGAGATGGGTGGTTAATTATATAGCAATATTTTATAATACTGAACAGGTAATCAAGTTCCCAAGTTTGTAATAATGCCAAGCTGTAGTGAAGGACAAGTCAGGCTGGATTTTAGCTGATATTTTTGCAAGAGACCAAACCTTTGTGATCCCCATAGGCATAGCAACCAGCTATCAATTTATGGAGCCCGCCTATCAATTTTCTGATATATTAGTTTGGAAAAAGATTTATAGAACAGTCATTTGTTCTAATAGAGCAGTCAGTAAGTGATCTTAGAAGAAATCTGTAGGGGCATGCCTCCAGACCCCATAGCTATGTGTGTATTTTCACACGGTACTTCGCTTTACAACTACCTGGAACAGACCCCCTGATTTCTTCACTGTTCAACATTGCTTGGTATCTTAATTTGGCATACCGCAGTACTTATAATGCAAACATCATGGTCCTACTTGAGTCTTCTTTTATGTATCTTTGCTGACAGTGGAAGATGTTGATTTGTGGTAGCTATAGCTTCACGTAATGGCTTCTCTACACGTGTAACAGAAGTTATCTGTACTTTCTGTTACTGTAGTGACTGGAATGGTTCCAGAGGAGCTTAATTCCCATGCAATGCTGTGTAACTGGCTGAACATGGCTGAAAACAAAGTGTAGTGGCCTAATTATTGTTGGGGGTACGTCCAGATGAATACATGAAGTATGGCACCTGTTTTCAGTTAACTGTGACTATTTGACTTACTCTGTTTGTGCAGACTACCCACTGAGTGAAACTCAACTATCCTTTGTTTAAAATGAAATGCATTGAAATAAGTTAGACTATGCCACAAAAATTATTATAATTATACACCTATTAAATTGCTTCAGCAAACAGTTCAATATACACCATCACATTCTGTGTACTCAATTGTACCATTAAGTAAACATATACACGTTTGTATATATCTATATTGTTCTAACCTTCTTGGTGAATAGTTGGATTTCTTGGTAAATCAGTGAATTTTTTCATAGTCTGTTGTATATTCTGATGAGTTAAGATGTGTCATGCACATGCATTAATTTATTATCAGATAACGTTTGTTTATTTAGAATCACTTGATTACTATTGTCATTCTTGTGGAATGATTAGTTTGGATGATGATATGACTGACATGGTGAGGTCTAGTTATGCAAACAAATTTGTATTTGTGTGTGGATTCCATAGGTCAGGTGCAATAGTTGCTCATCAGGGGTATGGTACCATGAATGGTATCTACGAAGACATGTGGTTACACCAGGCAAGATGAAAGTGGATATAACTTTTCTAGGTCTTGCTGTTCATCAAAATTGATCAAATAGAGCTGTGCCTTTGTAACTTATGTATTGGAGTATACTTAGCTACACGTGTAACACAGCATACCTGATTCCAAACACTATATGTTTGTACTAATAGCTGTATGAGGTGACATTATGTAACTGTGTGTTGTTACATCTGCATGCATGGGATAATGTGAGAGTGAAACTATAAGTATATGTACCATGTAAACTGGACATTAAAGATATGATGTTGGGACACGAGTTACAATGCACCAAACCTTATGTGCTGATATACATTTCATAACTGGTGGAACATGCATGTACAGTGTTTGTTATTATTATTATTATTTGTTTACTGTACAGAAACCTCCATATCGAGTATATAGTACAAACAGATTAAATTAAGAATAAATTATAGTGATTGTACTTAGCTACAATTAATACATTGTTTAAATGTGTTTAAGGTAGGTGATTCCACAGTACTGCTAGATAGGTTATTCCATAATTTAATTGTAGAGGGGTAATAAGAGTAAAGGTAAGAATCAATTCTGGAGTGTGGCTGCAAAAATCGTTGATCGTGACCTCGTGTTTGGCTTGCTGTTGGGATTAAATAGGTTCCATTATCAATGTGAACTTGTCTATGCACCATTTTATACATCATAACTAGCTTCAAATTGTTCCGTCGCTGTTCAAGAGTTGGTAGATTCAGGTGATCTAGTATCTCAGTTACACTAGCCCAGGGTGAATAATTGTTTGTAATAAACCTTGCAGCTCTTCGTTGGACCATTTCTAACTTGTAGATGCTACTGTTAGTGTATGGAGACCAGACAGTTGATGCATACTCTAAGATAGGACGTACCATTGCTAGATAACACAGCTTCTTAGTTTGTTGAGTGCAAGAGCTAATATTACGTCGCAAAAAGGCATTGGCTGAGTTTGCTTTACAGGTAACATGTTGGATATGGTTTGTCCATTTCAGGTGTTCATCTATTGTTACTCCCAGGTAAGTGGCACTGGAAGATCTACAAATTTGATGTTGTTTCAGAAAATATGTTGAGTTAGTTGTTAATATCCTGTTAGTGATCTTGAGGTGTACACATTTGCTAAGGTTGAAAAACATTTGCCAGTCTTCACTCCACCTCACTATGGCATCAAGGTCTCTCTGCAATACTAAAGTGTCTTCATTTGAGTAAACCGGTCTAAAAATAAGTATATCATCTGCGTAGAGTCGTATCTGAGAGTTCACTAGAGCTGGTAGGTCGTTAATAAAACAAGTAAATAGTAAAGGGCCAAGTACTGTACCTTGCGGTACGCCAGAGATAACTTCACACTTCTCACTAGTTACACCATTCAGAACTACTTGCTGTTGTCTTTGTCCAAGAAAATCTTTTATCCAATTGACAAGTTGTGGACAAATTCTGTAATGCTCAAGTTTTTGAAGAAGTCTTACATGTGGAACTTTATCGAAAGCTTTGCTAAAGTCAAGAAATAAAGCATCCACTTCTCCACCATCATTAAGTATTGTTGCAAATTCATGAATTGTGTAGATCAGTTGTGTTTCACAGGACTTATTTTTCTGAAAACCATGCTGTTCTTCTCGAATAAGTTGATGATTTTCCAAATGAGAGCTGATGGAAGAATAGATGATGTGCTCTAGAACTTTACAACAGATTGATGTTAAGGATATTGGGTGGTAGTTAGATGGTAATTTACGATCTCCCTTTGTGTGCTGGACAAATGCTATAGAAAAACATACATGCAGGCTGGACTGTACATGTGCCCATCAATATCAGCTGAACGAAACGAGATGAACCTGCTAGCTACTACAAATGCTGTAGTATGCAGAGGGCAAAACTGAGAAAGACCTTATCCAGGCCAGCTGCAACTTGAGCACGCTGCAAGCACGCAAAGGAACCTTAAGGGAGAGATCTGCAATGTAGCTAGAATGCGTATTTATCCATGCATGTCCCTTCAGCTAGTAAATATATTATTATTATGATGATTAAAGTACTTGGTAAAGGTAGAGCCTGTATACCAGAAGGCCTTATAAAATTTATACAGTAACATCACATAGCAAGGGGGTAAAGAAGCCTGTTATTCCTCCCTGAAAGCAGCTATGATATGCACTTGAATCATAACGGCGGTACGCTGAATGGACCAGAATCCAGTTGATGTTCATAAAATGCGCAGCTCTTACGGTAGTTCACAAACTGCGCAACAATTTATAAATTGTTGTAAAGTCATGGAACATAATTATATACAGCAATATCATGTCACACATAGAATCAAATAATATCTTATCAGACATGTAATTTGGATTTCGGAAACGGCGTTCTGCTGAGTTGCAGTTATTGCAAACAATCCATGATCTAACTTACAACTTAAATAAAAAAAGCGAAACAGACATGATTTTACTTGATTTCAGTAAAGCTTTCGACAAGGTATCACACCATCACTTACTTCTAAAATTGAACTATTATGGAGTTAGAGGTCTTGTACCACTCTGCGTGGGCAGTTCAAAGGCACCGCCAGTGCCATAATTTGTATATTGCACTGCTGCAGACCGCAGCGAGTGCATTATAACTTATAACGCACTGGTTGCAGTTTTGTAGACCACAACGAGTGCATTATAAGTTATAATGCATCGACCACAGTGCAATATACAGATATTGCACTGGCTCGTCACCAATACGTATAGAGGAACTCACCTAATATCGGACGGGCTTCAAAATCGGACGAAATTACTCGAGCTACAACAGGAATTTTTGAACAACTTATATGTGTTTAGATAGTTCAAGGCTGTGGGACTTTGGGCACCAAGTATCAGCTTTCTCGGCTTCTTTGTCTGGTGGCAGCAGCCCTGCAAAGTCATTTCCGATTAATACGTATAATCGGAAAAAACAGTCGATTCACGGACACTTACCGTCTACATATCAGACTTGCATTCAATCAACAGTTTTCTACCTTGAAGTAGTAGAGTAACTCATCTACTTTCTAAATATCCCTGGTTTATTAAATCAAATCCTTTTAATCACGAATTACAAATCAAATAAAATGAGACGTCACTGGAGTTATAATCGCACCATAAATTTAAGTATACGGAAACTTGATAAAGTATACGTTGTTTGAGATACGTATACGGGAAATGTTCACCGTATACTTTTACAAAAACCGTTTACTTCCGTATACTTAAATTCATAGTGCGATTATTACTCCAGTGACGTCTCATTTTATTTGATTTGTAATTCGTGATTAAAAGGATTTAATTTAATAAACCGGGGATATTTAGAAAGTAGATGAGTTACTCTACTACTTTAAGGTAGAAAACTGTTGATTGAATGCAAGTCTGATATGTAGACGGTGAGTGTCCGTGAATCGACTGTTTTTTTCCGATTATACGTATTAATCGGAAATGACTTTGCAGGGCTGCTGCCACCAGACAAAGAAGCCGAGAAAGCTGATACTTGGTGCCCAAAGTCCCACAGCCTTGAACTATCTAAAGACATATAAGTTGTTCAAAAATTCCTGTTGTAGCTCGAGTAATTACGTCCGATTTTGGAGCTCGTCCGATTTTAGGTGAGTTACTCTAATGTTTTCAAGCAGCCGATGGCGATTGAAAAAGCCAACGCGGGTGGCCACGACTCTAGTCTACATATATAAACGTACTTATACACCTTGCTAGTCTGGTGCCATCTTAGCCCAGATTAAACTGTAGTCCACTTCGACAATGACTCAATGAAACAAATATATTCTAAATAATGCTAACCTTTATGTTCGATTGTGGGAACCAGTTTTGTCATGCCACCAGATTTAGCCAGTGTAAATAGTAAGAATTAGACTAGTATCGTTTAGTAGTTAGATTTTGTTTACTTAAACCGTCTATTTAGCTGCTTTTTTTCGCTCGAGAGTATCACTATGGTGATTAGTTTGGTGCTTAGTCTATATGGCACGCTGGCATGCTGAGCACTACATGATGAGAGTCGAACAGCAAATGCAGGTTAGTGATATAACCCATAGCGTACTAGCTTTCAATATCTCAGGTGGCTGAAGTACTGCAGGGGAACGTCATCGCAACGTCTGGCTTGGTTAACAACAATCGATGTTAGAAACCTGGCCTTTATAAGTGTTACAGCTGTCTTGTGAGACTCTCCCCACCTATTAGGTGAGTGGTACATAACAGTTATACAACGTGCACTCGTGCTCTGTCTGTATAAACGCACTTGCTTTCGGGCCAAACGGCCCTCAGGCTCGTGCGTTTATATCAAGCAGAGCACTCGTGGCCGTTGTATAACTATATAATATACTAAACTGGATTACATCTTTTCTGACTGGACGTACACAAAGTGTTGTGTGTGGTGGATGCACCTCCACCCCTTGTAATGTTTTAAGTGGTGTCCCACAAGGCTCTGTGCTAGGTCCTCTTCTATTTCTTATATATATAAATGATATTGTACAGAAATTAAGCTCTATTTGTCGCTTATACGCTGATGACTGCATACTATATAGGAGAATTGACAGTTTTACAGATGTTAGAGCCCTGCAAGATGATCTGCAACTTTTGGAACTATTATTATTATTATTATTATTAGTGATTATTGTACAGAACTCAAAGTTGAGTGTAATAAAAGTACAAACTAATTATAAAGATTAGTTAAACTGTTGAAACAAGGATTCTGACATTACCACGACATTTGGTAACTTGTTCCACATACAAATAGTAAATGGAAAAATGAATGTTTATATGAGTCAACCCTGGTAGCTGGCTGAATGAATCTATGAAGATGTCCTCGGGAGATGTTGTTTAAGTTGGAGTAGGTTAGTGGTAAACTATGGGAGAAAGAGTGGAAAATGTCTTTCAACATCGATAAGTGTATGGTTATATACATGCTAACTCTTAAACAAACCCCAATACATGCTAATTACACCCTTCATGGAAAACAACTTACTATGGTCGAGTGTGCCAAATACCTGGGGGTATCAATTGACTCCAAGCTATCTTTTAACAAGCACGTGGACAATCTGTGCAAAAAAGCAAACTCTGTATTAAGTTTTGTAAGGAGAAATTTTGCGAACTGCTCACGTGAAATCAAAGATGTGTATCTTACATACGTCAAATCCACTTTGGAATATGCAGCTACAGCTTGGGCACCATATAGCAGACAGTCAATTAACAAACTGGAATCTGTACAAAGACGAGCAGCTGGTTTTGTGATGCATGATTATAACCAAACTAGCAGTGTATCAAACATGCTATTACGTCTTAATTGGAATACCATGGAAACACACTTCAAACATCTAAGACTTCAAATGTTGCACAAAATTATTCATAGCAGCATTGGTGTCTCACTACCTAGCTATATAACACATAGAACAAGGCATACCATGCCAGGGGAAGTGACCTTAAATTTATGCAGTCAGACACAGCTATTGACGCATGAGTACAGCTTCTTTCCTACATCTATCCGATTATGGAACAATCTATCTATTGATACTTTAAATTGTAACAATTTAGATACTTTTAAGGAACATTTAAATAGCACTAGATTGTAACTTAACCTAAATTATTACTTATTGTAACATACTCACTCA
This sequence comes from Dysidea avara, assembly GCF_963678975.1. Taxonomy (NCBI): domain Eukaryota; kingdom Metazoa; phylum Porifera; class Demospongiae; order Dictyoceratida; family Dysideidae; genus Dysidea; species Dysidea avara. Next base: position 29,644,669 of record NC_089280.1, read on the forward strand.
TGTGAGTTCTACAATTATTACCTATAATAATAATAATAATGATAATAATTGCCGTTGAGTATGTGAGTGTTTTACTTGAAAGGGTCTGTAATGAAGGTTCCACACACACACACCAGAACACTAGCTACAGGTGTCCAGGTTAATCACATGTCGCATGCATGAAATATGCGCTTAGTCTTCCTTGAGGTGTTGTCAAATCCCCTACTAGGGGGTGGGATTTGACAAAGGATTTTTCCCAAGTAGCGGGGAATTTGACACCACGATTTTTCAAATCTGTATTCCCTTCCCGGAGGTGGGGCATGACATTGACAAGTGTACAGTATATTAGCAAAATTATTATTATCCCCTATAGTGACTAGACTATATAGACATAATAGCTTACAATAATATGTGTATGCGGCACAGACTGGCTTACACGAGGGCTTAATTAGCTACACATTCGAGTCACACGGAGACACGCAGGGGCGGATCCAGGGGGGCTTTTGGGGCTGAAGCCCCCCTTCATATTTAGGCTTTACTTGATCAATATGCTGAGTATTATAATGAAATTTTGTCTTAGCATAATTATATGATCACTAATAATACAAATACTCATAAAAACATCTTTCCAAGGTATTATCAGTGGATTTATGCTAAAGTTTATGCAACAAGGAACAGGATCAGCATTGGAGGCGTACAAGATCGAGATACTCTAATAGAGCAGTCAGCTAACTACTCTAATAGAACATTCACTAGAAACATGTAGTTGGTTCTGTTATGGATTTTTTCCAAATCTGCCTGCACCTATAGCTACATACAATGAAGTGCATTGGTCTGCATGTTTAAAGGGCTTCATTCATCTACTTGTGTAGTTAATATATATGGCAATACTTAATTCAGGTACACAATTACCATTGAAAATGCTCTCAAATTCAATCTTGTATTGTTCAAATTTCAAAAATTTCTACTTTCGACATTATTATTCTAACATGCACCTATTCTTGGTTGTCCGTACCTACCCAAAACTTTTCCATTAGCAAAATGCTTCAGAGAGCCATACCTATAATCTAAAGGCAGTATATAAAATATCTACAGGCAGAAAACATTAGGGATTCTATGTGGAAATGTCTCCAAATTGCAGTCTTTTAGCATCAATTTTTTTAAATTTTCCTGGGGGCATGCCCCCAGACCCCCCTAGTTCCAAAACACCTCTATCCAAGAGATTAGTACCTTGACTTAGTCTCCCCCTTTTATAAATCCTAGATTTGCCCCTGACACGTGTTGGCTAATAAAGGAGAACGAGTCGTTATAATCTCAGTAAAATCAGCACTGCAAACTCGGATTTTTTCCGCGGAATAGAAACATATAAATCGACATAACACACGTACATACTGAAAACTACACCATACTACTACTTATTACCTAACTATATACTTATTACTACCTACGTACTTAACTTAACTAATGTCAAAGTCAGATTTAGGATGATCTCAGTTAACTACAGCAAGCAGCTATACTACGTGCGTTAGTTAATCAGCCGTTATGTCGATATTTAATCGATAAGCTAAGTTGCATAATAGAACATTGTATATCGATATCAGCAGTTATGTCAATATTTGGTCAATAAGCTAATTTGCATATTGGACATTGGATATCCGCACTGAGAAATCGGATACCGGACTTGAGATTTGGGATTTCGAAATTGTTACTTGGCACGACCTCCAGGGCCACCGTAGTCATAATGCTACGGTGGCTCTGGAGATCGCGCCAAGCATAATGATATTGTTAGGCGCAATCTGTGAATTTTCGCTGCGCATTTTATGAATTCATAAAATGCGCAGCAATTTATAAATTGTTGCGCAGTTTGTGAACTACCGTAAGAGCTGCGCATTTTATGAACATCAACTGGATTCTGGTCCATTCAGCGTACCGCCGTTATGATTCAAGTGCATATCATAGCTGCTTTCAGGGAGGAATAACAGGCTTCTTTACCCCCCTGCTATGTGATGTTACTGTATAAATTTTATAAGGCCTTCTGGTATACAGGCTCTGCCTTTACCAAGTACTTTAATCATCATAATAATAATATAAATACTAGCTGAAGGGACATGCATGGATAAATACGCATTCTAGCTACATTGTAGATCTCTCCCTTAAGGTTCCTTTGCGTGCTTGCAGCGTGCTCAAGTTGCAGCTGGCCTGGATAAGGTCTTTTTCAGTTTTGCCCTCTGCATACTACAGCATTTGTAGTAAGTAGCTAGCAGGTTCATCTCGTTTCGTTCAGCTGATATTTATGGGCACATGTACAGTCCAGCCTGCATGTATGTTTTTCTATGGCATTTGTCCAGCACAAACACTGTACATGCATGTTCCACCAGTTATGAAATGTATATCAGCACATAAGGTTTGGTGCATTGTAACTCGTGTCCCAACATCATATCTTTAATGTCCAGTTTACATGGTACATATACTTATAGTTTCACTCTCACATTATCCCATGCATGCAGATGTAACAACACACAGTTACATAATGTCACCTCATACAGCTATTAGTACAAACATATAGTGTTTGGAATCAGGTATGCTGTGTTACACGTGTAGCTAAGTATACTCCAATACATAAGTTACAAAGGCACAGCTCTATTTGATCAATTTTGATGAACAGCAAGACCTAGAAAAGTTATATCCACTTTCATCTTGCCTGGTGTAACCACATGTCTTCGTAGATACCATTCATGGTACCATACCCCTGATGAGCAACTATTGCACCTGACCTATGGAATCCACACACAAATACAAATTTGTTTGCATAACTAGACCTCACCATGTCAGTCATATCATCATCCAAACTAATCATTCCACAAGAATGACAATAGTAATCAAGTGATTCTAAATAAACAAACGTTATCTGATAATAAATTAATGCATGTGCATGACACATCTTAACTCATCAGAATATACAACAGACTATGAAAAAATTCACTGATTTACCAAGAAATCCAACTATTCACCAAGAAGGTTAGAACAATATAGATATATACAAACGTGTATATGTTTACTTAATGGTACAATTGAGTACACAGAATGTGATGATGTATATTGAACTGTTTGCTGAAGCAATTTAATAGGTGTATAATTATAATAATTTTTGTGGCATAGTCTAACTTATTTCAATGCATTTCATTTTAAACAAAGGATAGTTGAGTTTCACTCAGTGGGTAGTCTGCACAAACAGAGTAAGTCAAATAGTCACAGTTAACTGAAAACAGGTGCCATACTTCATGTATTCATCTGGACGTACCCCCAACAATAATTAGGCCACTACACTTTGTTTTCAGCCATGTTCAGCCAGTTACACAGCATTGCATGGGAATTAAGCTCCTCTGGAACCATTCCAGTCACTACAGTAACAGAAAGTACAGATAACTTCTGTTACACGTGTAGAGAAGCCATTACGTGAAGCTATAGCTACCACAAATCAACATCTTCCACTGTCAGCAAAGATACATAAAAGAAGACTCAAGTAGGACCATGATGTTTGCATTATAAGTACTGCGGTATGCCAAATTAAGATACCAAGCAATGTTGAACAGTGAAGAAATCAGGGGGTCTGTTCCAGGTAGTTGTAAAGCGAAGTACCGTGTGAAAATACACACATAGCTATGGGGTCTGGAGGCATGCCCCTACAGATTTCTTCTAAGATCACTTACTGACTGCTCTATTAGAACAAATGACTGTTCTATAAATCTTTTTCCAAACTAATATATCAGAAAATTGATAGGCGGGCTCCATAAATTGATAGCTGGTTGCTATGCCTATGGGGATCACAAAGGTTTGGTCTCTTGCAAAAATATCAGCTAAAATCCAGCCTGACTTGTCCTTCACTACAGCTTGGCATTATTACAAACTTGGGAACTTGATTACCTGTTCAGTATTATAAAATATTGCTATATAATTAACCACCCATCTCCACAATGCCCAGGTCTTATGGCTAATGGCTATAAATTTTTGTGATGCTTGAGAATATGATAGCATACATAATTCACTATACTTCCATACCTCTGTAAGCATTTTCTTGTAGTCTACATGTCCATTTTCAGCTGAATGCACATGCTCTATTACATCATAAAAATTCTCAACTGTTGCAACTAAACGATGGTGGCCTAAGACAGTTTTGTCATTCTCACTCTGTAATTACAGAATTTTGTGAAGGGCAGGCACAAACAAAGCAGGTTTAGTTTCTTACCCTTTGCTTGGCAAGGCAAATGTAGAACACCTTCCTGAACTTCACTGCATGAGCTCTGGGTTAACAAAACAAACCGGCTTCCAGTTTGTTTCAGCAATGAATATCACTTCTTTCCACTCCATTCAAAATGTCTGTTATCTTCTGCACCTTCTCCTCCGTTAAGTTACTGTTTTGCTTTTGGAGGTGTGATTGGGATCAAGATATTTTCCTCCACAGAAGGTCTCTGTGCGTGACCCTTGGCCTTTCCGACGTATCTCCGAGAGCAAGACTCATAGTGATTCGAAACTCACACCTCGCATACACTGCCACGAGGAAATCTCGTGATCCAACACTTGGAACGACAGTAATTCGGCAACCGATACAACTGTAATGTGTCGCATCTCGCGTTGCCCCTTGCCATATGTCAATACGGCAAGTACGACACCTGCGCAATTTATAAATTGTTGCGCGTTTTATGAATTCACAAAATGCGCAACGCATTTGATAGCAATTCATTAAGCGTCCAAGTATTTATGTTGTGACTTTCTTTGCTATAGATGCCGAATCTCCACATTGCAACTGGGGCCAATGGTGGAGATTTGACATGATAGGTTTGCCCCACTATGGGGGCATTTGACATTCAGCTGTGTCAAATCCCCGCTATAGCCCCATATATTTCCTGGCAAGGGGGAGTGGGGCAATACATCGCTAGGTACATAAAACCTCACTGAGCACATGCAGGACATGCTTGTCACTGTAGTCCCATTTTAGCTATTGCAATCATTTTCAACTACAAGCTAAACAATCACAACTTGGGTACATCAAACCAACACTCCTACCTTGGTGTTATATTGGACAACAAACTATCATGGTCTCCACATATTAGTAATATAGCTGCTAAGGCCAATAGAACATTAAACTTCTTGAAACGCAACCTGAGTTGCTGCTCGTCTAACATCAAAGCAACAGCCTACCTTATGATAGTACGACCGTCAATGGAATACGCTTCAGTCATCTGGGACCCATACCACCATAACAATATTCAACAGCTAGAGAAAGTACAGCGTAGGGCAGCTAGATGGGTCCTAAATGATTTCAATCGATTCAGCTCAGTCACAGCTATGTTACAGCATCTTTCTTGGCCAAGCCTTCAGCTGAGACGTAAAATATCCAGATTACAAGCACTTTTTAAAATTATACATCAAGATTATTCACTGTCAATTCCTCCTCATTTTATTTCAATGACAAGATCCACCAGACTATATCACCCACATCGTTTTATTCTACCAAATTCATCTACCTATGCATACCAACAGAGCTTTTTCTCCAGATCAATTAAGGATTGGAACAACTTACCATCTTCCATCATTGAGAGCAACAATATTGACTCTTTTTCAGCGGAACTGCAAACATTGTATGGAACTCAATAATTGTAATCTTTGTAACTACGTAGCTAAATTCATTTTATGATTGCTTTTTTCCTGAGCATATCTGCTGTGCTGCCTGCTCAGTAACAATAATAAAAATTAAAAAAAATCGTCAAACTTGCATTTTACAAAGTATTTGATGAATGCATGTACATTTGACTCTGATGAAATGGGTCATGTAGTGTTGCCTATTAGGTCAGTTTAGTTTTTTATCCCGGGCTAGATGTAATGCCCTTTCCTACCACCCCAGCACAAGAGGCAAACGTGCTGGACAAGAACTGAAAAGCGAGACATCTAAAGGTCCCTAGGGCCCTTTCTTAGGCCCATTTCCGGGGAAGCATCTAGTGATCTAAACAAGAGGGAGCGGCTTCCACGGATGCACATCGTCGCTGACCTCAACAGGGAGAAAGAAAGGGTACAGCGAATCCACGCTAAAGTACTACTGTACGATAAAGCACCACGTTTGGAAAGGAGCTCAGCAAGCCGGCGATAAAATGTGATGGCTTCCCTCCCCATGCCCCCAGTTGTGGCAAATACCAATGGAGTAAAGGATGCAAACTCCACCTCACGGACACAGTCACCATTTAGAACTGGACTACAGTCATTATTGTAATTGTGTTACATGTATTCGGGCAAATCTGAGCACACCAGCAGGGCTGACTGCTCAGTAATAATAATAATCATAATCACCATACTCCCTCTTCTACATCTCATGATGCCTATACACAGATGGTATCGAAACATTGCGGTAGCTTTGTGCGTTTGGGTGAAAAACCCTTACATCGAAAAAGGCACTTTTCCGCCGTCCCCAAAATCCGCGTGCATGAATGTCAGCCCTGGCATCATCTTGGCAGTTAGCTGATCGAGGGGTAAGTTCTTCGCCACTCAGGGATTGAAGTGGTGGCTGAATTGCAACATTAGTACAAACATTTGAAAGTAATTCAGCAGTTGGATCACGCAGGTCATTGTGGCGAACAAAGGTCAAACCACCATGTCGACAGATCATTGCATGATCAGCAGTGAAAGGTGAGCCACTCACACAGTGGCTAGGAGTATTTAATAAAGTCCATCCTTATCGCAGGTGAAGAGCATCCCAGAACTCCTGCTTTGTCAGATGGTAACCCTGGTCTTGCAGTGGTAAAGCCAGAAGCCAAGAAGAGGCTCCAGGTTTACTATTCAGATCAATAGCTCTTTGAAGCTGTGAAGAGAGACCATTTCTGATCTCAAGAGCCCGTTTCTTAGAAGCCTCACGCCGGTGATGGTTATTATTATTATTATTTATCTAATTTGTCAAAATGACAGGGTGGCACCAAAAGTAGTCTGGCACCGCCCGCCCCTTCGCAAAAAGTAAGGGTCTGGTGAAATACAAATACCTAATCATTTCAAAAGGAATTCAATTAGACAGCACACGTAATGCTTGTTACGTCAGATGATTGCACTTCAATTCGAACAAAAGCATTGTGTTGCCAAGGCGATTTCAGTGTGAACGTCATTGGCATGCACTAATTGGCTAGCGCCGAATCTGGGCGCTAGAAATGATTTAGTATCTGTATTTCATCAGACCCTTACTTTATGCGAAGGGGCGGGCGGCGCCAGACTACACCAAAAGGTGAACCTGAGTCTTGATGGATCGAGTATCTGGGGGATGAGCATGTGCTACCTGACTAATAATCAAGTCTTTTAGTGGTGCAGTAATTCGCAGGGAAGCATCAAACTGAGATTCACAGAAAGCTGTAGGGTCATCCATACCGAGCCCACCGAAACGACATGGCAGAGAGAACAACTCACGTTCACCGGTAACGCATGCAACATGTCCACCGGTGAACGTCAGTTTAGTTATTATATGCTGTGTTTAATGAACAGTAACCAAGTAGTGCATAATGTTTTGCAAAATCAAGTATATAAGCATGATGTATAAGCTAAGAATATAATATGAGAGTTAATTATGCTATAATAACATCCTACCTGTATTAATGTGTTTGTTGTTTGTGCTATAGCCTTCTCCACCGAGCAATTTCAAAGCTTGTGTGAGTTGATGTGCTTGTGCGGTATATGTGTATATATAAAGTTGTCAAAGTGTCGTCACATAGAGTAGCCAGTTGTGTTGTTAATATCCTTTCTAATAATCAATATTGTTACTATTAGTTTCTAGACTCAGTAACTGGTCGCTGCCAAGAACTGGACACTAATGTTGGTCACCGGATGTTACTATTACCACAACTATGGATGTTAAGGGTACCAGACTACGAGTGTTATGTGAGTAGTTACTAGTAATAGTGTTAACTTGTTGTGATATGTATTATTACAGAGTTATGAGTTTGAAGTCTGTAGTGACTCCAACAAGGAAGTCGTGGGTAGAGCAAGTGTCCTACCTCAACAATTGAGGAATTTGGAGGGAACTCTTACACTAACTTTACATGATGCTGACCTACGTCCTGTTGGGACTATATCAGGTCAGTAAATTAGGAAAGAAATGATGTGTTACTATATTAAGCAGTGGATTACATCGTGGTGCTGCCCTGTGATTCATTGGCTGACTGGAAAATCAATGACCAATGGAGGGTGTCTAAACTACATCAGTGGGTGGGTCATTCTATGATTATAGGACATCGTGGTAATGGGATGACATTCTGTCTTAATCAGTAAGTGTTTACTATGCTAGACACCATGCACATAGCTTGACCTTCTCACTAGTGGTGTGCGATGTCAGGATTTTCATTTCGATATCGATACGATAATAGGGTAAACATCGAAATTTCGATTCGATTTTCGATAATTTTTAATTGTGTGGGTGGAGTATAATTATTGTAAAGTCACATCGGGAGTACCACAAGGCTCAGTTTTGGGTCCTACCTTGTTCTTACTGTACATAAATGATATAACTGAGGGTATTAGTAGCCAAATGAAACTCTTTGCAGATGATTGCTTAATATACAAAGTTATTCACAGTTCAACAGACCATCAAACACTCCAACAAGACTTGACAATACTGTCAAAGTGGGCAGATAAATGGCAAATGGCTTTTAACATCAGCAAATGTAAGATAATGCAAATTTCTAATCACCATAACAAAAGTTTATTTTCGTATGTAATGAATGGCACCTCACTGGCAGTTACAGAACAACATTTGTATCTTGGAGTAAAGTTACATCACAGACTTTCATGGAAGCCACATATAGATTACATCTGCAATAAGGCAAACAGAGCTGTTGGTTTTTTGCGACGAAATCTTCAGCATTGTCCTAGCCATCTACGTGAGCTAGCATATAAACAATTTGTCTTGCCTATTTTAGAGTATTGTTCCCCAATATGGGATCCATATCACCAAACCAACATAAATCAAGTAGAGATGGTCCAACATAGAGCTGCTCGTTTTGTCACAGGTCAACCATGGAGACGAAATAATAGAGACAGCATCACTAACATCCTTGAAAACTTGCAATGGCCTACACTACAAGAATGTCGCAAATCAGCTAGACTACTATATAAAGTACTACATGATTTATTAATTATACCGAACTGTTATCTCCCATTTAAATCTACTGTATTACGGACCCGACACTCACACAACTTTAAACTAGTACCTTACCAACCAAGAATTGATGTATATAAATATTCCTTCCTCCCAAGAACTGTACCAGAATGGAATAGATTAGATGCTGAGATTATTGAGACTGACTGTGTTGAAGAATTTAAGCAAAAATTAGCCCCTTTTATGTATATAGTTAAGTAACTTATCGTAATTGTATATATTTTTATAGTTTATTATTGTAATTGCACATATGTATATAATTAAGTAACTTGTCGTAATTGTACATACTTATATAGTTAAGTAACTAATTGAAATTGTACACATGTAATTGCACATCAGCATTATACTCCTGGAGGGTCCTGCTGATTAACAATAAATAATAATAGTAATTGCGTGGGCGGCCGATATTTATAAATATGTTTCAAATACAATTTACACTCCAAAACCATTGCATAGAAGCCTAGAAAACTGGTAGACAAGCTTTTTAAGTGGCTAGATTGTACAGAACCAACCTTCATTTCTAGCCTGATCGCACAATCACATACTAAATGCTGTTGATTTATCAAAATATTCTTTAATATTTCGATAATTATCGAAAATTTTCGATTCGAAATCTGCTAAAGTGGTATAGAAATCGATACGATAACGATATTGACAAATTATCGCGATATCGATATTTTTCGATATATCGCACACCACTACTCACGTCCTATACAGGGACAGTATCTGTCAATGAGGTATACCATAGGGGGTTGGACATGCCTTAAGCACCACCTAAATTATTTACCTTAATTGCATAGTTTATTTGCTATTTCACATGACCCTCAATGACAGATACTGTCATTGAGGGACATGTTTATGTATGGCATTGCACCTAACTAAATTGATGCTTGGTGCCATTTTCATGGAGTTCGTGGTGAGTAATGTAGTGGCTGTGGGATCTTCCTAAAGTATTCCAACCTCCTCTACAACTATACCAGCTAATGCAGTGAGTCAAAATCTACTACTGGTGAAAAATAACTGTTATTAGGGTTGATCAATTAATCCTTCTAAAGATCAACTGAGGTGTTATCTTAACCATTGCTGACTAGCTTCCCTACAAATATTATAAGCACAATATTTTCTCATCCAAACGGCTGAAAGCTTTTACTTCATTCCTGTAAACAAATAGGACCTTTATTTGAGACTGGTTTATTTTGGAATAGTCCAGTGGCGCCTGGCATTGTATCATCTGTAAATGCAACTCCATAGCGACTTCAGTGCACTTCAAGATGTAGCATTCTTCGTCACTGTATCCAGATTTGTTTCGACAAAATCATGCTCAATTGTGAACATTGGTTCACAATTTTATCAAGAAGCCATAACATACATTGGTCATTGAAGCCAATAAAATGTACCACAAATTAGATCCAATTATTGGTTTGCTGAATAAGGTAATGTTGGTTACAAATAACTAAATTATGGGCTCCTGATGATACTGTACATATCTGCATGAACATAAACTTGCATGGACTACTTGGTCATGTGATTACTCATAGCTCGCACTTTCATTCCTCAGATGGCTGTAAACTCAGCCTGAAGCAGCAAGGGAAAGAATTAAAACAATCAATAGCCTGGGCCTCAGACCAGTTGTCTATTTTCCAATTGTGCTGGAAGCCTCCAGCTTGTAATCATGGCTTATATTGGTACCTGTAACTATATTATCATACACAACATAATCACTAGGTGTTTCTGGTTTATTTTCTTGAGCATGCACATCACATGTGCTGCACACAATCTACCATTTGTATGGCTTTTAGTTACAATTATTAGGGAGTATTCATTTCATTAACTTTTTGGAGCTTCTGTATATCCTGATTACATTTACTAGTGGTTTATGTCCTCTTACACAAGCAATGGGTTTGGTTATTAATAGGGTTGAAACGATCTTTTTTTTTCTAGAGTTAACCCTCTCACCATCGCAACTACCATATGTAGGGACCCGCCGATTATGCTCATAATTTTACCTATTATGCTATGCTGCACTGCTCAAAAATTCACATAATTATTATGCTTAAATTAATGCTCAATATTTACCTATTATGCTCGATTATGCTTAATGTCCATGTCTTAGTTCATATGCTTTGCTACTAGTTTAACACTGTATAGAAAGAAAAAAATGAGTGGCTGGAACACAAATAATAAATTCTTGCTGCACGCCTGCATGTAAGAGAAAAGATCGATATACTCTAATAGAACAGTCAGTTTGATGATTGTTCTATTAGAGTTACTGACTGCTCTATTAGAGTACATCGATCTTATTTTGCAATTGTCATTTTTCCAGCAAGAATTTACACTATCGTACAAATATTTAACCTATTATGCTGGCATTATGCTCAACGCTTTTAGGTACCTATTATGCTCAAAATTATGCCAGCATTATCGGCGGGTCCCTAGCCATATGCGATTATATAATATTATGGTGGTTTCGATATATAAATGCCTGTAGCATCACATTCTAAACGCTCTGTAACTTCAGTCGTATTGATGTGTACAACATGGCATGTTAAACAAATAATATAATAAACTTAAAATTTGAGGAAGCATGTCATTATGTTGTGCATTATATGATGTGTAAGGTCATTATTTCTGAGGTCATGTACAGCTCAAGGGAAGGATCAGTTCAATACATATACACTATCGGTTAAAGTACAATTCAGTCCATCTATAAAAACACCAATAGTACCCAGTCCAATGGTCACTCCTTATGCCAATGGTGATATGATGAGGTGATGAAATGTTGTAAAATTAACTGATGGAGGAGTAAAACATGGTTGTGGGCCTGGTGGTTGGTACATACCACCATAATCAATTAACTTAGCACTTACTAATGTTGTGAGATTAGATGTTGTATCATTAGTCTCATTTTCCTTCTCCCATTCATATGAGAGCAGTCACAACTAAATGAAGTATAACATAGTTTGTAACACTGCGAGAGGTATCTATTATTTGTTGTGTGTTTTTAGGCCAACGGACACAATAGAGAACACGATAGCTTCTTTTGAGAAAGCCACTGAACTGGTAAGTGTATAAACACTTTATACTGCTGAACTCATCTCAGTATTGTGTTGCATTGTAATTTCATGGCTGACACAGGCATGAAAAGTCTGTCATACTTTCACATGTGTTGCATCACTATCTCTGCTGCTGTAGGGAGCTATTGGTGTAGAGTTTGATGTTCAACTGACTAAGGACCTGGAACCAGTGATTTATCATGACTTAATGATCAGTCTAAATGTTGCTCCAGTGAGTTGTGAGGTGGATGTTCATAAATAATACATGTGATGGACACTTAATCTCATTGTGGAAACTGTCCACAGCTTTGTTATTTGTTGTATGTGACTATTACAGTGTATGAAATAACTTTTTGCTGCAGTTACTGTATAATCCATTACAGGATCACTATTTTGATGTTCTGTTGAAAGATTTGACTTATGACCAGATTAAATCTTTTAAGGTAGAAAAAATGAGAACGCAAAGCTAGATGTTTGTCATTATGTATCATGTTTTTCAGCTTTCCAGCAAAGATAAATCTCGGAGCCCATTATCATCTTCAGGTAAGTGTTAGTTAGTTATGTTATTGTACCACGTCACAAGTGTGATGACGAAATTGTCATCATGCGTTTGAACGTGAAATGTGTGTACTATGTGGAGCAGGTTTTGATGGTTTAGCACCAACCAGTAGCACTCTACCCCCCACCACAGTGCTGTATGGTAGTTATTCCATGGTAAAAGCCTTAATCCACTCCAGCCACCACCAGCCAATACAATAGCTCAGGGTGTGTGTACAATGCTTGTACTGTGTCATACAAACCACAGGAGTTGAGCTGGGTGGACACAGCAAGAATAAAGTGTTTCCACATCTCAGAGAGGTGATGTTGACATGCACTCATCATTGTACCGTAGATCAGAAAACCTCCATTACTAAGGGGCCATTAGAATTTTGGTCGTAGCTAAGTAGGTGAGGACACAGAGAAGCTATTGCTATCCAAAGACATGTGGGTTTTCTGATCAGTGGTAGTTACCTACTTGCTGTATGCCATTTAGCTGGGAATTTTTAAGGGGTTAAAGTCCGATGTTCAACTACAGCTAGCTGACAATATCCAAACCTTTTCTATACATTTAACATGTCCAATTTTCCCCTTTGAAGATTTCTAGCTAAGTGGCAGTTGCGTAAGTTACTCCTATTCTAATTTGGTCGCCTGTGCCATACCAAACTATATATATATATATATATGCTTCTATTGTTAGGTCACATGTATGCATTGTCAGTTTATACAGGTGACCTTATTAGGCAGGTTTATGTACATTCATCGTACAATCTCCAAGGGCTGTTATGAGGTGTGCCTGCATGTGTATACCGGAAGTTATTTCAATAGAAAAATAAATATTTCATTTCTTGAAGGACTATTCTAAACATTGTACCATAAGTTCTATTAAATGACTAAAATATGAGCTACCAGAGTGAAGCATGTTATACAATGCCACTTTATAACATGCGTGATGTGTACCTGTAGATCAGATGGTAAATGACACATCACTGTGTGCTCATGTGTAGGTACTGAAGGAACTTCCAGAGTCCGTTTTCTTCAACGTTGAAGTGAAATATCCCCTCCCTAAGACGGTAAAGTATTTTGTGTATGTACTGCATGTGTGATCATATTTGTGACCCGCTGAGCGAAAACCCGACTTGTTTGCATTTTTCTTGAACTTCATTTAAAGGGAGGGAGACATGGAATTTTAAAATTCTTTTTTTATTTCATTACTGTATTGATTTAATACCCTTGTGTATAGTTGTACATTTTTAAATTTAATTTACTGTATGATTTGTTAATGAAATACACGATCAAAAATGTTTCCGGAGTAATCATACGTCATAACGCGTCATAAGTTGCTGACATCAGAGGGGGAACGCTGCGTGAATGAAGTATACATTCCATGGAAGAATCAGATCTTATTAGTAATTCAGTCACGTATTAGAGTGAAGCAATAGGTATAGAAAGACTTTGTTATGGATACTTCCAAGTCGTCAACGGACTCCTGCTGTACTACTGGCTTGAAATCTCAGTTTGATTGATCATAGATTGATTCCCAAGATATTTCCGATGAATATAGTGACGTTTCCAGTTTGGTCTCTAGCAACGAAATGAGCATTTTCAGCGAAGATACAGACTATCACGAAGATACTGAGGAGATAGCTGGAACCTCTCTTGAACCTTACCAATTGGAGCCAATAGATGCTAACCTCAATGCTAACGCTAGTGATACAGACCAACTGACTGAGGATGAATCATCGTCTGATGAAGAGCTACTTGGGAAATTGCCCAATGATATGAGTTGGTATGACTGTTCTACCACTACTTGTCACCTAATAATACAATTCCTACAGGTATCACTGTGGCAATTGTAAGATGATGCCCACTAAAAGAGAATGTATATGTATATGCAGTAGAGCATGATGTACTATAGAAACAAGAGCATCATGGCATTGGATACGTAGTGGGCCATGAGAGCAACCAAGAAGATGGTCACCAAACTGATCTATGACAGACAAACATGTACAAAGTGGTAACAATGGGAAAAGAGGAACACCCAACCATAAACGGACAGCGATAACAAACTCATGTGGAGAAAAGGCCAAACCCAATGTTGGTTGAGGGATGGCCTTCAGCCAGCCACTGCTGACACCAGAGGAGTGAGCAACAGCACGTAAACGAGCCTGGTCACGGATTGTGGAGGTGTTGAAAATGCTTGCAAATAATTGATCATCAAGGGAAGCCTGTAAGTCATTTTGGGAAGATAAGTTAGAAGGCAAGATGGATAGACTTTGGAAATAGGAGATAGCACAATTTTCACCTGGAAAAAAAAGTCTTCTAACTTTGATGAAGTCGATAGAGCACGATTGCAACTGGCACTGCAGCAATTTGCTAAGGAAAACAACAGTTCTCCTGGTGATATATAGCGCATTGTAGCATTCATCAACAAAAATTATAACAGTTTGGTATCACATGTTCTTCTGAGCATGCGCAGAGTAAATAATGGCTTACCATGCGGTAGCTTAAGAAGGATGCAGGCGGTGGATGAGAAACTAATAATCACCAAATAGGGGCCTTATAGTAACATTTCTAAAGATGTTTTATAGTATTAGTTGTACATAAGAAAATCTTTTAGTTTTAGTTATAGTTTTAGTAATCTTTTCCGATTCTTTTTAGTTTTAGATTTAGTTTTAGTAAAATATTCTGTTGTATTTTATTATAGTTATAGATTTAGTTATAATATGGATTTGCTTTTAGTTATAGTTTTAGTTTTAGTTAACTAATACATATTTGCCTTACTAAAAGTACTTTTATTTTTAGTTATAGTTAACTAAAACAACACTAATTAAAACATGAGTAAAATTATTTATGTAGGACACATTTTTTATCTAATGTATTTCAGTGGCATTTATATAAGAAAAAACAGAAATATGCAAACAAGTTGAGTTTTTGTTCAGTGGGCCACATTTTTGTGTATAGTGACTTATGTATTGTGTTAGGATGGTGAGGAGTGTGACTATTTCCCATACGTCAACCGTAACACAATTGCTGATGTAATCATCTCTACATTATACCAATATGGTTCAAAAAGGAATATGGTGATGTCAACATTTGATCCATCACTTTGTACAATGTGAGAGGTTGATAACATCACTGATTACTAAATGATTAACTCTTTCAGGTTACAATTGAAACAGCCGCAAATTCCAGTCTTCTTCTTAACAGAGAGCAAATCATTGAAGTATCCCTTAGCTGTTGACATAAGGAATCATTCTGCTTGTGATGCAGTTGCTTTTTCAAAGTCACAAAACTTTGCTGTAAGTGTTACTGTGATTGTACAGAACTTCTAAGACCACTTTCATTACTTTGCTAGTATAATACTTTAATCTGTCAAGTCAAGTCAAGTATGTAAAAAATAACCAATAAGGAGACCAATAGCTATGTGTGTGCTTTTAAGAAATGTTCCACTGTGTGTAATTTTACACACTACTGATGTTACTATATGCTATTCCTATACATATGTGCCTGGAGATTATACATTCAGCATTGGTCTATTATGTTACAGGGTATTAGTGTGTGTGTTGATCTGGTGAACAACCTGTCAGAAGTTATCGATTTAATACACAATCATGGACTGTTTGTAATGACATGGGGTGAAAATAACAGTGTGGAGGAATCTGAGTCATGGCAGAACAGCCAAAAAGTGACTGCCATAATGTGTGACAGGTAATGACTAGCTGTGTTGTTGTGTGGTGTGTAGAGAAGTGGTAATGCAGCTAGCTAGGCATGATGTCTTTTCTGTCAGACACATTTCCTATAGAATCTGTGATTCAATTGTTGATAAGATGGCCATGTGGCCATGTTTTTCCTTCTGAAAATACAGAACAAGTAGTTCATTGAAATTCTTGCAACTGTGCCTCAAGGGTTGCACCCTATAGTTACATAGTTAGTTAGTAAGTAATCTACAGAGAGTAAAAGACATCATTATGCTTAACACCTGTAAAACACATTAGTTATCACACACATTGGATAATTAGCAGCCACCTCATTAATAGCATATTCTGTAGGTGGACCTATTAATGCCATTTCACTGTAATTAAAATTATCACTTGTGGTATGTATTACTAACATCATCCCCACTGTAGGATTCCTACACAAATCACAAAATAGTCAGAAGTTGATGAAGACAGCTCAAGCTATGTGAACACATAAACCAGGACATATATAACGTAATTTTTAACCTGTTGCATATATGGCTTTATTCACTTATTTATTTTAATGTATGGTTTAAATGGCTATAAATTTATTTGTACATTTCAAGTCAGTGATCACTATATGTGACTGGATTTTGGAAAAACCATCCAAATTACACATTGGAAGTTTCGAGATAAACTTTAAAGAATTCAAGCCAGCATAACTTTCCAAGCAAGCACATGTATGAAATTCACACAAAAGATGCATCAATCTGTTACCTTTCAGACCACTTCCAGTACTTGCAGCTGCTCACAGAGTTTCCCGCCAAATAAGATAGAAAACCTCAGTAGTTGGACAAGGAGGGTGGGGGTGGGCAAGTGTTAGACCTCAAAATGGCGGCAGACCATGATTGGAGTCCAGAGACGAGATTACATACAGGGATGTACTGGCTCCTTAGTGCCTGATATGTAGCAAAATCCACAGAAAAACATCTGGCCAACAATATCAGGCTGTCCACCAGTAAACCACTGATTATTCTTGCCAAGCCAGGTCCTTCACAAGGCCTAAAACTGCCATTTGAGCTCTGCACACCACCCAGAAAAGACATCTGTTGAAACCAGCCTCGAGTAGTTGAGTGATACTGAGTGTCAAAGCTATTAGTACAATAGTGTAGCTATCCACTGGAGGTGTTAGTTTGGTTTTGCCTGATGTGCAATTTGGATTAGTTTTGTAAAATATGGTCACATATGGTTTGAGTCTAGTATGTTTTAAAATTTGTGCATCATGCTTTTTGGCATCATCAGGAAGAAAAGAACATGCAGACAGTCGAAACAGCAAACTTACTGAGGAAAATAAAGGCTAATATTTTGTGTTGAGGGTGTAGTGGGAACCACATGACATGGATGCACCATATCATACAGTACAATAGTACTGTATAGTAGGGACGATGAAGGTGTGGGCGTGGTCCACGAAGAAAAATCTACACAAAATCATCTTTAGTAATCCTTCACGGCCATTTCACAGTATTGGTCAGGTATAAACAAGCCCAAATGTGTCTTCAGAACTACCCGAAACGTTTCCAACAAGGTGCTACGAAATTTTTTTAAAACATTATTTTAGCAAATTTTCTACTGCCTCACTGCCTGCCTCACTGATGCTTTCAGTCAAGCGTAGCGGAAAACTGGCTACAGCTACAGCCTTGCTTCTTTGGCAGAAACACTTCAAATTTTGTGGAGAAAAAAACTTTCACAATATTAAATACCTACGATGTGTACACTGCTGTCTTACTGTTTTATCTTCTTTATCGTGGCCATTTCTCATGGGTACGGCCTCCATCAAAGCACACACACCACAGCGCCCTAACATATTGGAATAAACGTGTAGCATAATTGTAGCAAGCACGTGATTTTAATGTTGGAATACACCTCGGGATATGCTGCTGCCTGTTCAACATCGCCACTACACACGCAAGGATTAGAAACATCGCCACTACACGCACAAGGATTAGAGTGTTTGCTTTGGCTCGAAGGTGGTTTCTTTTCCGACCAGTTGTATATGGCGCCTAGCTCTCTACAGACTCTATGGGTAGCTTTCCCAGAGCACTTTTCAGGTGTACTACAACTGAAAAACACCGTAGTAGGCCTCATAGGTTCGCGTATCTCATCGTCTAGAAAGTAGGCGTGACCCGTACTTACGCGAACTAAAAGTAAAAGCAGCCCTGAGGCTCTGTTGAGAGAATTAGTGTAGGGTTTCCAAGTCAAAAATAAGGTGCTTCCTTTTGTTGTCTCTGGTGATTATCACACAGACTGACCTTTATGATAAAGCAAACAAGTGCTAATTTATTATTGGATTGCCTGTAGCATTGGGTATCAGCATAAGTTTAACACACAAAACATACAAAAAGTGGTCACGTGGCCAAAAATATCATAATAGTTGAATTGGGCAGCTTATTAGAAAATCATTGTATTTTAGGGTGACCGAAGTCACAATTAGTATGTTTTCTTGCCTTATAATGAAGACTTCTACATCTTGTAGTGCTTTAGCATCCTGTATAGCTGTGATGGGATTGTTGGCCATGTGACCACTTTTTAGGTATTTACAGTTAAAACTGCATTGATATTGAAAACAATAGACAATTTACTAATATATTAGCACTTGTTTGTTTTATCTTAAGGTCAGCCCGCATGAAAATAATTTAAAAGGCTGAGGTATCATCTTATTTTGCAGTGGAAATCCTATATGAAGGGATTTTTGGTCACGTGACCACTTTTTGGATATTTAGCTACATATGCTAAAATTGTGCTGATAGCAACTGCTGCAAACACTCCAATAACAAATTAGCACTTGTTTTCTTTATCTTAAAGGTAAACCTGTGTGAAAATCTCCAGAAACAAGAAAATGAAGCACCTTCCAATTTTGAGTGGAGACCCTAATTAGTGGAAAATAATACTGTAGACACACTATAAAACAGTTGAAAAGATACTTCTGTGGGTAATGTGTTGTTTAAAGTGGTTTGTTAAAAATCCGCATTCTTAGGAACGTTTACTGAGCTGTGTATTTCAAGAATTGCAGAGGGGGATTACTATACGGTTACTCAATAAAAATTTACAAAAAACAGTACACAAACAAGTGTAAGAAAAATTAGGAATTTTCCATATGAGTAGGGACTGCAGCAATACAAAGCACTGAAACAAGCCACTGAGACAAAACGCAACTGAATGATTGCATTTTAATCCCTACTTTATAGCCTGCTATGGTTAAAGTAGGGATTAAAATGCAATCATTCAGTTATGTTTTGTTTCAGCGGCTTGTTTCAATGCTTTTTATTGCTCCAGTCCCTACTCATATGGAAAATTCCTAATTCTTTCTTGCACTTGTTATCAATAGGATTGAGCCAATTATGCTTTGAAACTAGCCTATTATTCTTTTGAGCAGTACTCAAAAATCCAGCCTATTATGCTCTCAAAATCAAGATTATGCTCTAGAGTTGGCTGTTTTATTAGAGTATATCAGCCTTTCCTGACTGCTCTATTAGAGTATCTCGATCTTGTTTCCGCGAAGGGTGGATAATCAGCCAAGAAACAATAAAAATAATAGCATAGCACAATTTCTTGATATGAAATGCAGTACCAAAATGTAGTGTGCTCACGTTTTGCTGCATTTTTGGCGAGCGCATTGCGTATTTGATTTAAAATTTTGAAAATCGTCCTATTATGCTGGCATTTTGCTTGATGCTTTTGCCAGCCTATCCATTGTTTGGCCTTCTTCATTGTAAATGATTAACGATTTAATGTATGTGCAATGCTGGAAGATATTTTTGTTTGTATTAGGCCCCTATTTGGTGATTATTAGTTTCTCATCCACCGCCTGCATCCTTCTTAAGCTACCGCATGGTAAGCCATTATTTACTCTGCGCATGCTCAGAAGAACATGTGATACCAAACTGTTATAATTTTTGTTGATGAATGCTACAATGCGCTATATATCACCAGGAGAACTGTTGTTTTCCTTAGCAAATTGCTGCAGTGCCAGTTGCAATCGTGCTCTATCGACTTCATCAAAGTTAGAAGACTTTTTTTTCCAGGTGAAAATTGTGCTATCTCCTATTTCCAAAGTCTATCCATCTTGCCTTCTAACTTATCTTCCCAAAATGACTTACAGGCTTCCCTTGATGATCAATTATTTGCAAGCATTTTCAACACCTCCACAATCCGTGACCAGGCTCGTTTACGTGCTGTTGCTCACTCCTCTGGTGTCAGCAGTGGCTGGCTGAAGGCCATCCCTTAACCAACATTGGGTTTGGCCTTTTCTCCACATGAGTTTGCTATCGCTGTCCATTTATGGTTGGGTGTTCCTCTTTTCCCATTGTTACCACTTTGTACATGTTTGTCTGTCATAGATCAGTTTGGTGACCATCTTCTTGGTTGCTCTCATGGCCCACTACGTATCCAACGCCATGATGCTCTTGTTTCTATAGTACACCATGCTCTACTGCAAGATCACCCTGGTGTTCTCCGTGAGCAAAGCATTGCCTCTGATCTGGGGACATTTACCATCCTGATTTTACTCTAGGCCGTCCTGCTTACTTTGACCTCTCTGTCAGGTGCACAACTCAACCTTCCTTTATTTCCGCTGCTGCATCTAAGGCTGGGGTAGCTGCTGCTGCCAGTGAGGAGGCTAAGGATGACCATCATTTGGAAACTGTTAATAACCATGGTGGTGAATTTTTTCCCCTGGTTTGCGAGTCGTTTGGTGTTTGGACACCCTTTGCTTTATCAACCTTATCCACGATTTCCGACCGTACCACTGCTAAAAGTGGTATTCCCAGACAGTTTGCAAGGAAGCAATTGCTTCAGCGCTTGTCAGTTACTCTCTGGCGATATAATGCCAAAATGATCCTGAGGCATTATGGCTTATGCCCAGAAGATGGCATAGACTTGTTGAACTAAGTTATTAATTAAGGTTGTTTTGTAGTTAAGGCAGCTAGTTTTGTAGGTAAAGTACTTAGTTTGGTAGTTAAGCTAGTTAGAATTTTGTATTTAATATATTTAATTTTACTTAATCAAAAAAAAAGAAAGAAAAGAACTTCATCAAAGCAGGCTTTCAGTTGACTGTCGAAAAACAGTTGGCGATCACGAAAAGTAGAATCAGCTGGTGAAGGAAATGTTTGTAGTAAGAAAAAAAGACAATTTGGACAAGGTCTGTACATCAGTGTGTTAATATTATAAAACAATGGTATAATGGTAATACCCTCCCGCCCGCATCATAATAATTAGAAAGGCTGGATGAGAAACTAATAATCACCGAATTGGGGCCTAATTGCTAGCCTGTATACTCTTATTGACTTACAAACTTGATGTGTGACCGAATTGTGTTAATTTTATTAACTAAACCAGGTGTACATAAACACCAAAGGGTGTTAAAAAACACCAAGAAGTGTTTCGGCAAAATTGAATTAGTGCAGTGCAAACACCCAAGGGTGTTCCTACTACACCATAACAGTTGTGGGTGTTAGGGATGCGGCGATCATGCCGGCATAATTTCGAGCATAATGGGTATGTGTGGGAATCAGGAATTATGCTAGCACTTTGAGGTGATTATAAAGCTTTAAAAGTAGGAAAATCTGCAGACTGCACATTCCGTTAAAAAAAATCGAGATACTCTAATCTAATCAAAAACAGCCAAGCTGTAAAAAGAGGTGCGGCCCCAAAATAGCCACGGTGAAAGAAGATGTGAAATCCAAGGTGGCGGCCAAGAAATGGCTGTGATGGTAGGTTAATGGTTAAATTTTAATAACGACAATTCAGGTGAATTTGGTGCCAAGACCAAGCGGCACAAAATTCACCTGAATTGTCGTTATTAAAATTTAACCATTAACCTACCATCACAGCCATTTCTTTGCCGCCACCTTGGATTTCACATCTTTTTCACCATGGCCTATTTGGGGGCCCCACCTCTTTTTACAGCTTGGCTGTTTTTGATTAGATATCACTTCTTTTTGTATTTGTATACTGCAAAGCCGGCATATGGCTGGCTTTGGGGCTTTTTTAACCCATGTGTTTTTTTTTACCACAGGAAGAAGAAAAGAACTTAAAGAAGATTTTAATACTTCAATTACTTTTGATTTTATTAGTAATTATACAAATTATATACATATATTTATTACATGCCCATTATTCCCCACAGGATATTTTTTGCAGCTGATCTCTCTACTGGGCGGCTTGAAATGTAGCTGAACTATATACAGGATGGTTTCTTTGTAGCTGAACTCTCTACAAGGTGACCTCTTCTAGCTGGTCTCTCTACAGGGTGATTTGTTTCTAGCCAAACTCTCTACAGGTGATTTGTTTGCAGCTAAACTCTCTACATGATGGTTTCTTTGTAGCTGAACTCTCTATAAGGTGACTTCGCCTAGTTGAACTCTCTACAGGGTGATTTTTTGTAGCTGAACTCTCTACATGGTAGTATTCTCTATAGTACAAACTGGGGCGTAACGAACCAAAGCCGGATATAATAGCTAACCGGTTAGTAAGCATGCATGTGACTGGCACCCCGATGTGGATTATTGGTTACCATATCCAAACATCCTGCATTCCAATATTAATTAGCTTTGTCATTGTTTTTGTTATCGGTACTCGTTACGCATAACTGAGAAGGTTGTGGCTAGATACATACTACGTAATTATAAACCACAACTATGAATACTTTATGACAGGTAGATGTGTAGCCAAGGCATGTACCTCTACAGCAGTACAGCTAAACATGATAGTATTATTGATAAAAGTTGCCTATATATAGAGTCTAGCTACAGATATTCTAATGACTATATACAATGGCGGATCCAGGATGGGGCATTTTGGGCAAATGCCCCCCCCCTTCACCTTGTGGAGGAGCCAGCCACACCTCTGATTAACATAGCTACCAAACTTTATGTCAGGCCAAGAAACTCATGAAAATATGCTTTTACTAGCAATTTATTACAAATTGACCTGAAACCAAAGTCGAAGTAGCTGTAAAATTGTCACCCAGCACCTTCGTGTGTATTAAGCGTCTCTAAAATAATTATCGTGTTGTTTGAGACATTCAGAGCCTTTAAAGACTTCACAACCACCTGAAAAAAAGGCCAAAATGGTAAAAATCAATAGTGAGATACTACTAAGAGGTGTATTATTTGCGAGATTATTTGCTGCTTCAAAATTGCACAACTAGCTAACAAGAGGATCTGCAGCTGGCTCTCCCCAACCACCTACAACTTGGCCTGTTTGTGCCCCTCCCCTTGCCAGATCCTGGATCCGCCCCTGCTATATCTATATGTGTATAATTACAATTACATTCAGGGTTTACAAGCTACAGTTCAAGCCATGTTTCCATCAACTGTGTTAAATAAATACTGGTATTTGCTGCATTGCTATTTAACCTCTAGGAACTTTTGATCGTTTTGCAGATTCTCATCCACTATGAAACAATCACGTGCATGCCTACCTTGTTGCATTTACAATACCAGAAAAACCTGTCTATTCCAGTCACCATGCATTGCACCAAAATTTCCTGATCTTATTAAGCAGGTGGCTGCTTTAAGTAGATCACTTTGTACACAAATGGCACAATGACAGGTGGCCTCATTATGCAGTTAGACAGGTTTCAGTTTCACTCTATTTACTATATACAGCATCCTTTAACTACCAACCAAGTCATCCATCAGACACGTCCTAGAGGTTGCATATGTACATGCACATGTTCACAAAATTTAATGACTTGAAACTGTGGTGAGTGGAGAAATGGAAATTACTTTATTCTTTAATGCAATTACGTACACACTTTGCTGTCTTCACTCAGATCTTCCCTATTGTGGTTGCAAGAAATCAGGACTTACTTCTTCATTCATTGTATGCACTTTTTCATTTAAAATGACAGTTTCTCTTTCTGCAAACAAGTTTCAACAAAAACTACCAAAACCCTCATACACTGCTCATGGTACATGAATGTAGCTGTAACTACTTGTGGAGTTGTAGTGAATTGAATAGTTGTAAACAATGCAGAACCAGTCACAAAAACAAGTACAGGCAACAGAAAAACCAATAATATTTGTATAAATAGCAGTCCAGCTTACTTTTGAATTGAACAAATGACATCTATACAGTTCTTAATAGCATCAAACAACAGTCTTAGCAACTATACACACTACAAAAAGTAATGATTGATATTTAATGTCCCAAAAGAATGAATTCTAAACTACATGCACACACAATAATAGCAAAATTATTATTATTACAACTGAACAGTCTTCTCAGATAATCAGGCTTATCAATAACAAAAGGATGGACACCAACAGAACATTAGCTGTATCTGTGATTGCAGCACAAGTGGCAGCAGCAGCTTGCTATATGGAATATAACAATCGACACAATAAGCAACATGAAAAACCGCTGTATAAATACCCCCATGGAACCACAGACTCCACAGTTATACAGATTCACCCCTGTTAAAGCTATTAATTTTGTTTTGTAATAAGTCCTTTGCTTATTGGTGAACTATTAATTTAGCAAATGAGTTGCTCTTTACTGACATTAAACATGAAAAGGGATTACTGAGACGAGGTTATTTTAGTAAATACAGCAGAGATTTACCATTTCACCAATGAAAATTGATGCAGCCTGCTTAAATGCCTTGCAAGGAGTGGTGACACTCAAGTAATAAGGTTAGCTGGACATAATTGTACCACAAAGCTTGGTCAGTACAGAGTGATTTTTATACACTCTGTGACTACAGTAACTTAGGACCCTATGACGTTTAATTCTTCAATTTCTTAAAAAGGCTGGACAAACACTTATATTATTATTAAATAAAGGCTGAGAAATCAACCCCAGCTGACTATATCTACAGGGATCCAGTCAAGCACTACACGTATAGTTACTCTACTATTTGCCTCACTTAGTTAATTAATATTTTTATGACTATTTGCCTTTGCAGCCCATATTAAGTCAAAATATTTTTATTACAGGTGTGACAATTCATTGTTTTTTGCTTAAATTTGTCATGACCTTATTAATGGAATTCCACTTATTTCTATATGCAATAGTTTTTGGATCCCTTATGTGACTATCAGATTTTATGACGATCAATTTCCAAGGGAAATTTTTCATTAAATTATATTTTGGTATGTCAATTCTTAGTAAGACTTCACTGTATGTCTAGTACCAGCATCTGATGTCACATGCACAAGTGCTGTTGTGTGTCCTAATATGAAATGAAATGAAAAAAGTTTGCCCCTAAGTTTGCCAGGTGGCAACTACTGCAACAGCTTTTGGTGACTTTGTGGCAGTTTAACGCTAAGACGATACTCCGCCAATATCCTCTTTTTCCTCTGAGGACAACTTGGACTTTGGTTAAGTTATACATGCATAGGTAGCTAGTGTTATTGTAGCATAAGTAATTTGCTTTCAGTTGTAGTCTATCAGCTAGTTGCTTCTGTATTGTCTGTTTATCTAGTACTGTAGCACTTCCAAGTTATTCCGTCGAAAATTAGCTTGTGATGCTAATACTATACAGTGATAATTCATAATACATTACTCACCAGTACACATCTTCCAGGATTAGTAACAGAGCAAAATGCATATGCTTGTTCAAGAGTGATAATAATATCTGAACTAGATCTGTAAGAAATTTGTTAATTTTATATACCACCATCAAATGTAACTACTCACAATCCCACATAAGTGAATTCCAAAGAACAACATCCCGTTGCATCTACAATAGCTTGAACAACCTGAAGAGTGAAATGGATTCACTACTAATTACATAGTGACCACCCTTCATGCTAAATAATCTGACAACCATAGCAACTGTTACTAAGCACTAAGCAACAGAAATGCAAAAAAATAACCACTGCAAAAGGCTAAGCAGACTTAGCAACCATTACCTAACAACTATTGCTATGAGAGGTTTACCTTAGCAATGGTTACGTAGCAAATCGTTGCTAAAGCAACCACATTTTGCTATAAAATAGGGTATTTGTCACTATGGCAACATCAGTTGTCAACAGAATTACTCCATACTGTCAGAGTAACATTGCAATTACAAAAGCAACCAAGTAATTGAGACTAATTGCATTCCCTACTATTGGAACTGATGTATGGTGAACTAAATTACTATGTGATTAAAAGAGCAATCACACTACACTTGACTCTAATAGAGCAATCAATAATTATATTCCTCCTAAATTGTTTTGGTTACATACACCTTTGAGAGTTACATATTGTACAGTTTAACAATACTTAACTTGTATTTATACTAGCAAAAATGATGCTTTATTTAAAGGTAATTGATTCATATATTGTGATACAAGCACACAGTGATAGCAATTTTGGAGCTTCACACACTTTACTGATGTATATTGACCAACTATTGACACTGACCAAAAAAATACAAAAAGGTGATAGTGCAAACTGCAAAGTTGAACCATGATCTCTGTATTAGTACACTCTCATTTCTTCCAAACAAAATGATTGTTTCTATGGGTCAGGTTTAGGGTAAGTGTATATATAGTCAGATTCAGTTTTGTTTCGTAGCCATTCTAGTTCTATATCTATATGTATATATTATCATGAGCTCATCAAATCCTATGGACACGGGAGCATGTAACACTGTACACAACCAATACTATGGGAAAAATTCAAACACGGCATCCAGTGTTACTATGTATATAATTGGTTACATCATTCTTACGCACAACAGGGATACACTGAATGGGCTGCTACTCCATCGTCTTATGTGAAGGTAGCAAAGCTGCTTCGATAGGAAGTTTGTCGAGTTGAAGGCAGAGCTTGGAATAGTCAAGCAGAGTAATTTTGCATGATCATTGACTGTAGAAAGACTGTCATGCTAAGCCTGTGCTACTATTCCTCCGTCGTGCTATTGAATTTTGTTTCCATAGCTTCGCTTCATCGCAGTGGAACATGACATACTCGAGCATGTGCCCCCCGCATTATATCCTAATTAGGAATTTTTAAAAGTTACTTATAGTACATGGCAGCCATGTTTGAATTTTTCTGTTTATGGAGTTACATGCTCCCTTGTCCGTATGATTTGATGTGCTCCTGATATTATATAGGTTTATTCTTGGCTAGTTTTGATAAGATATACGCATAATAAGCATAATAATGCCTGTATGTGTCAAGCTATTGGTTAGAGTTGGTCCACCATCACCACCCTCTAACCATAATTCACCTCATATGTACTCACCAAAAATGTATATATTTTTGTATTCATTGATTGCATACAAAATAAATTTCCGCTTAAGCCATGTAAACTTAGCTGTCAGTTTCTCATACACCAATATTCAAAAACAACATTGCAGACATTGCAGATGGACAAAATAATTTTATTCTATAAGACTGAATTAGATAGCTCACATGACTCAGAATACAATTTTCTATTAAGTGAATAGTAAATTTCACATAACTTACATATATAAAACAGTTGTGATATAGTGATAATATAATTTATCAGCTACGATAAATATTTCCGTACACCATCATACACTTTCCTTGATTGAAGCACTATAAGTTGGGGAAGAGGCACAATTTTTTTGTTGTTAAAGTGCATCAGTAACTATAGCTAGGGGGCATGCAATACAACTTCAAAGCAATATCAAAACTTATACGGGTACAAGGAAAATTTGAAATTTTCAGTTGGATTCAGGATCAAGGAATAAAAACGTAGTGAAACAAGAGAGGTTGTTTTCACAATGAACATTAATCCCTAATATAGACTGAAGTATAGGATTAAATGTCCATTAGTATAACTGCAGATATAGGCAACCTCTTTTGTTTCACACTGTTTTGCTCTCGATTTTGCTACTCCCTTGTTTTTATTCTTTGATCCCTAATCTTTCTAATTTTTTCCTTCTATTTGTTTACCTTTTTAATAACATAGCTATGAGTAATGAACCCATGCACATTGCATCAAAAGAAAGAATAACACCAGGCATGCCATAAATTAATTTTGCACCTGGATATGTGCCCAAAAAATCAATTACTGAAGGTACGGCGGTGATTATGTTTCGTCTTCAGCTATGTTCACCCATTACACAGTGATACAGTACAAGAAGTGTCTCTGCAATCACAATGGATTATATGGGCGATGCTACCACTGCAGCCACAGGGAAGCCATGTCATGCTGCCGTGAATTGACACCTTGCATTGTCAGCGAAAAGACCTGAGACACAAAGGAGGACAAAGGCAGGGGCGGATCTAGGATTTGTAAAAGGGGGGGTTAACTCAAGGTACTATTCTCTTGGGTAGAGGTGTGCAAAGCACAATTTCCAGCATGTGAACTAGGGGGTCTGGGGGCATGCCCCCAGGAAAAATTTGAAAAATAGATGCTAAAATACTGCAATTTGGAGATATTTACACATAAAATTCATAATATTTTCTGCCTGTAGATATTTTATATACTGCCTTTAGGTTATAGGTATGGCTCTCTGAAGCATTTTGCTAATGGAAAAGTTTGGGTAGGTACAGACAACCAAGTACATGCTGCACACCTCTCACAATTGCACAACACTGAATAGGTGCATGTTAGAATAATAATGTTGAAAGTGGAAAATTTTGAAATTTGAACAATGCAAGATTGAATCTGAGAGTATTTTTAATGGAAATTGTGTACCTGAATTAAGTATTGCCATACATATTAACTACACAAGTACATGAATGAAGCCCTTTAAACAGACCAATGCACTTCACTGTATTTATAGGTGCAGTGGAAAAATTCCATAACAGAACCAACTACATGTTTCCATTGAATGTTCTATTAGAGTAGTTAGCTGACTGCTCTATTAGAGTATCTTGATCTTGTACACCTCCAATGCTGATCCGGGTCCTTGTTGCATAAACTTTAGCATAAATCCACTGATAATACCTTGGAAAGATGTTTATAAGGTGGTTTTATGAGTATTTGTATTATTAGTGATCATATAATTATGCTAAGACAATATTTCATTATAATACTCAGTATATTGATCAAGTAAGGCCTAAATATGAAGGGGGGGCTTCAGCCCCCAAAGCCCCCCCCCCCTCCGGATCCGCTCCTGAAAGGTAAGTCCATGGTGCATGTGTCATACGTGTACTGCAGTTATGTCTTGGGATGAAGCAATGTTGAAGAGTGAAAAAATCAAGTCCGTAGCATTATGCATTATGTTTGGCTGAAGGAATCAGCTAGTCAGTTAGTAGAAAATTCTGTTAAATAAGAATTTTTAAAATTCCACACAAACTTGTTGGAGTTATTCTGAAGACATATTTGGGTTTGGTTAATACCACCAAGCTGTTTTGAAGAGAAAGAGATGCTATTTTTGAGGTGATATTATAGGACAAGAAAGTTCAAAACTCCGTTATCCCTAATATACAACACTACCACACTGTATATGATACATGATACCAGGCTGTGTTTAGAACTTCAAAAGTTGGGGGGTTCAAGCCCCCTGAGCCCCAGCTTTTCACTGCTGCTTTGGTATTATCAGAAATATTTAAAAACTGTTATTATAGAAAACTAAAGTAGAGTGGTCAGATATCAGAAACTCTATATCAGCTATATACAACATTCAATCAAATAGCTATGTGGCCAGTAGTAAAGCTACATACATTAATATGTTTACACTTATTATAGTCATTAATACCATACCTGTGTGCAGTTACTGCTGCAACTTGGGTTAACAGGATCTATCACAGACTCACAGGCCTAGATGGAAAATAATAATTTCTAAACTCGGAGCTCTACACAAATTACTGCGTACATGACTAACTCTTACTGGCACTGACATTATGCACAGTGCAGTATCAGATCATTAGGGTATAATGCACCACAGGTTGGTTGTTATGCAATGGCTGGTAATCAACCCCATGGGTATTGCTGTCTTTTGAAATGTGGTACAAGCCAGTTATATCGTGCTTACTACTATAGTGTCACTGTTACTACACAATATGTGACCGGGCCTGCGAAAACAGGGCATGTGGGCACATACTACACCCCATCACTCTACAGGTGATATCTTTGTACTGGAAAAGTATATTTCCATTCTGTAACTTGCATCATGATGCCAATTAAAAGCTCACTATGAACTGAAAATTGCAATGCCATAGCATAATGGTACAAAACGTTATGAGTGATGAAAGTGTGAAAAAGTAGGCAAAAATCATGTGCCCACATGCCCTATTATCGCAGGCCCGGTCACATATTATCATATGAATAGTATTCTTGTATAGCTACTCATAATGATGATACAACTAGAACTAACTTGCATCACCAGTAACATGACAAAAGAGGCTAAAGTTTGTCAAACTAGCAATTTGGTGGATACAGGCTTTGTAAATTTATCGCGCATCCAATATTCACAAAAGATAATCGTTTGGTAAATTCCATCCAAATTGTCAAATTCACTAGTCTTTAGCCCAGCCAAACTTTTGTTGCTGATGGTGCTTTATACCAACAAAGCACAAATTTAACTCCAAAACTCATACAGCAATCCATCTGACCAAGCAACCTGTATAATTATGTAAACTTAAATACCGTTGTGACTGGGGTAAACAAAATCCAACCACAACTCAGCCACTCACGTCACCATCTTGGAGAGCTCTGAGGGGAGTATTTGTTGCCAACAAAGCAATACAGCTTCCCATGTCATTTCTGCGACAACCAAAATCTGTGTAGTATCTTATAGCCCGCTGAGGATCATAATCATCCTGTAAGAAATCATTTACTAGCATAATAAAATGCTCCTATGCAGTCTAACAATTGACACATCACACAATTTAATGGCTGCACTTGTTAATTACTATTCCACTAGGGACTTGCAAGCTTGTGAAGGACAGACTCAGCAACTTACACAGACAAAAAACTTAGACTAGGTTGTGACTTGATCCACAGATAGCTTGCAGTCTTGGCAAGTGCCTGAGGAGCCGCACAGCCTGGGATACAGCATTCAACCAGTGCATGCATATACAGATAAATGTGTTTCTTTCTCTTTATTAAGGACTGCATGCGTAAGCATATTACTCCATCATTGTATTCAGAAGTAGAGAAAAGAGTATAGGACAATCTACATGTGCATATGACTATATCCAAGTAGTGAAACAAGATAATATGGTGGTAATACAACATAGCTATGTCGTAAATCCCTACTTTGGCGTGTTGATTTAATTTGTTCAATGCCAAAGTAGGGTTTTGTTTCACAACTTTATTTTTTAAAATAATTACAGTTTGTTTCTTTTGTTATAGTTTAGCTATGATATTCATGTGTGACTGTTCTATTAGAAACATCTGTTGTACCAAGGTGACTGCTTTATTAGAGTATTTTGCTGGTCTTGACTGAACTTCTAGGGAGTAGTAAAATTACATGATCAATCAGTAAGGGGCATGATCATCGTGCCATGTCTTCGCCAGTGACACCAATAATTGTTATAAGTCAGCTAGATCATTAAGGAGTAAGAATTCTCCACAAATAAAGGGCAACCGCCAAATGTGCTGCCAAAAAACATCATAGAAATATGTTACATGACAAAAAGCACCCTTACAGATAAATCTAATATCAAATCTAGTGTTAAATCTAAGAAACCTTGTATATAAGTATCAATATTGATTTTTAAACAAATCGCCATAGCCCAATTTTTGATCTGCCTAGCTTTCTGCATGCCTGACCACAGTCAAAAGTTAGAGGCTAATTGACACATAGTATATACAACCACCATGTTACTGTTCTCACAGTAACAAATTCACAAGCAGCAGGTGCCTTTCGCAGTTCTCCCCTGCGTGCTTTGCCTTCACTATTTACACTAGTTGTCATCTTATGCAATTACAAGGAAACCATATCAAGGTGTTAGTTTTAACACTTTCTTTGCAGGCACATACATAGATACCACAAAATCAGTTGAAGCATTTTAATATGCTACCGTTAGAGGGAGGACATAGTTGCACTTGTAATGATCGGTTGGCTAGATGATCTAGAGCTTCACTGATAATTATTACTAAAACACATGACTACACCACTGTACAGTACTATATGATACTACTAAATCATAAGTAGTATCAGATGAATATTTTAACTAGTTCAACAGAATGAAATGAACTGCTAAGGAAATGCGTCACTATATCAAAGTCACTTCTGACTACTTGTGATATAATTATACAAAATTCCTTCACGTTTTATATATGTAGGGAGGTGTATTACTTACCTTTGTACAAGCTGTAAAATAATTAATCAGACGTTGCCTACATCCTGGGGTTGAGCAAAGTGTACCATACATCTTGTCAACTTCAAACATTCCCTCCTTCCTCTTCTAAACCTTCAAGCTCAAAAATAGACTGCACAGCAGTACCACAACTATCCCCTTGACTAAACAGTGATAAACTAGCAGATTCACAAGGAGAGAGAGGTGGAGCAGTAGGTCCCTACAATAATGAAGTATCTGTTTAACACTTCAAGAGTACCACAATACTCAACTAGAAGACACAACTCTAACATGTTAATATGACAAGCATATTTTACTATTGCACTGTAATGCTTTACATATACTGTCTAAGTATATGAACTTTTATATTACAAGTACCATAAGGAAAAAATAGGAATTTTAAGTTTGATTAGGGATCATAAAAAAGTTGGGAAACAAAGGAGGTCTCCTACAGATTAAATGTTCACTAGTATATCTGCAGGTGTAGTTGTTTCCCTTTTATTTTCTATGATTCCTAATCTCCTAATTTTTCCTTATACTTGATTGTTTACTTTTTTTGTAACAACATTATGACCAGTGAACCGTGCATACTGCATCAAAAGAAAGGATGGTGCCAGAGTTAATGTTTTTGTATGAACACACACCCCAGCTATCAATTACTGACTCAAAAGTGAAGTGGCCATTATGCTTTGCTTTCAGTTATGTTCAGCCCATTACACAGCATTACAAACAAAGAACAGTATCACCTCTGCAATCAATCCAGTCACCACAAAAAATACAGAAGATTCCCATTTACAAATGCAGGAAAGCCATGCATTGCACTACCACAAATCGACACCTTGGGCTGTCAGCAAAAAGAATGGAATGCAAAGGAGGACAAAGGTAAGTCCATGACACATGCATTGCACATGTTGCAGTATGCCATAGGCACATCTCGGGACAAAGTAATGTCGAACAGTGAAAAAATCAAGCGTGTAGCCTTAGCTGCTATTGAGTTATGCTTACTGAAGGCATCAAACAGGCAGGCAGGCAGGCAGGCAGGCAGGCAGGCAGGCAGGCAGGCAGGCAGGCAGGCAGGCAGGCAGGCAGGCAGGCAGGCAGGCAGGCAGGCAGGCAGGCAGGCAGGCAGGCAGGCAGGCAGGCAGGCAGGCAGGCAGGCAGGCAGGCAGGCAGGCAGGCAGGCAGGCAGGCAGGCAGGCAGGCAGGCAGGCAGGCAGGCAGGCAGGCAGGCAGGCAGGCAGGCAGGCAGGCAGGCAGGCAGGCAGGCAGGCAGGCAGGCAGGCAGGCAGGCAGGCAGGCAGGCAGGCAGGCAGGCAGGCAGGCAGGCAGGCAGGCAGGCAGGCAGGCAGGCAGGCAGGCAGGCAGGCAGGCAGGCAGGCAGGCAGGCAGGCAGGCAGGCAGGCAGGCAGGCAGGCAGGCAGGCAGGCAGGCAGGCAGGCAGGCAGGCAGGCAGGCAGGCAGGCAGGCAGGCAGGCAGGCAGGCAGGCAGGCAGGCAGGCAGGCAGGCAGGCAGGCAGGCAGGCAGGCAGGCAGGCAGGCAGGCAGGCAGGCAGGCAGGCAGGCAGGCAGGCAGGCAGGCAGGCAGGCAGGCAGGCAGGCAGGCAGGCAGGCAGGCAGGCAGGCAGGCAGGCAGGCAGGCAGGCAGGCAGGCAGGCAGGCAGGCAGGCAGGCAGGCAGGCAGGCAGGCAGGCAGGCAGGCAGGCAGGCAGGCAGGCAGGCAGGCAGGCAGGCAGGCAGGCAGGCAGGCAGGCAGGCAGGCAGGCAGGCAGGCAGGCAGGCAGGCAGGCAGGCAGGCAGGCAGGCAGGCAGGCAGGCAGGCAGGCAGGCAGGCAGGCAGGCAGGCAGGCAGGCAGGCAGGCAGGCAGGCAGGCAGGCAGGCAGGCAGGCAGGCAGGCAGGCAGGCAGGCAGGCAGGCAGGCAGTTGATTTTGGAAAATCACCCATATGGGTACACATGAAATAATTAGAATTTTTGTGTTTAGTGGGTCGCTAATAAGAGCAGGGCACAGTTTTGAAAATATTTCAAAAACTTTCTTGTAATTTAAGGTATTGAGAATGGCGTAACACCATCAACAAGTAGATTTGCATATAAAGTTTGTGATTTGATTATTAAATATTTTAGGTGTCAAATGTGGGTAATTTTCCAAAATTCTACCATAATTATGTTTCCTTATCACCACCCGCATCAATTTTTAGGTAGCTAGCCACTTCAATTTTTTGATTATTTGATTACAGATCACGTGAATGCACTATTTCATGATAGAGAGATAGCCAAACGTAAAGATAAATGCATTAGCTGTGCATAACACACAGGAGAAGGGCAACTCTGTAATGGGGTGAAATCCCTCCAATTATGTTCAATAGGCTACCTAGGCTTTGCACCTGCAAGATCGAGACTAATAATCAGCTATCACCTTCCGCCCACATCAATTTTTGCTGCGCTAGGTGACGGGAAACAAGCAATAAAATAATGAAGCTAGCTAGGCCTAATAGCTATATATGACTAATGAAAACTCATTTTGCTTTTTTTGTTATCAAATCTGCATTAATGGTCTGTGGGCACTGAACATGTACCCACAGCCAGAGAAAGCATAGCTACATATACATACAAATTACAATATTTAGAAATAATTGTTATATGCACAATAAGTATGAAATAGCTCATAAACAAGTAGCCGTACAGCGGTTTCAACACTTAATTGTTGCAATTTGTGCGAGTGGCTGTGTACGGATGTGTGAATTTGCTGTAGCTATCTGATACAACGGGGGTAGTAGGTACCCGAATCAGGCCCCAGGCTGTTGTAGCTACACACGACGATTTTCATTGGCAGGGGTGGTAGAAGAGTCTAAGAACAGCCAGCACTCACGCATGCGCACAACACAAAATTGCAAGCAGTGCTGAAAGCTGTCGTTCGATTTTGTGAAATCCTTGATGAAATTCGTGAAATCTTGAGAAATTTGTTCAAGATTTTGAAATCCATACCCCTTTTTCATGAGTTAGTGACCCCTCGGCAATACTCCACTACTCTGTCAATGAATCATTGATGTTCACACAATATAGCCTCCTTGAGGTATCTGAATGTTTGCTCCTCACACACTGCACAAAATTCCTTTAGATTCTGCTTAGACTGAGTTGATTCAGCTTGTCACCATACTTGTTTCCTTTGTAGTGTAGCTATACACATACTGATTTATGCCGATTAGGAAGGCTGGGCCTCAGACTGTACACTCTAAAGTCAAAGCAGGTAAAAATAACTCACATACTAGTAAAAACAAGTCATGCATTAAGTTCCCTACTTGATATATCCGAAGACGAACACACTGAGTCAGCTATTCCCACAATTAGTACTTCGTTACTAATGACAACCAACAAGAACCACAATCGATCCTTAAATTCGTTTTATCTTTCTTGGGGTACGTTTGATTACCTGCTGGAAGTGCCACTGATAACTTGTACAGCAATGGTAAGCTGCAAGCTTCAATCTGAGAAAGCATTCCGTTCCGCAGTTTAGTCCATCATTCCGTTCCGTTCCGTTCCGTTCCGTAGAATAGACCCCACCGTCATTGATTCCTTGGTCACGGGGCTTACCCTTGCTCTGGGACTTTACCTGTTCAGACACCCTGGCCCCATCTAATTTATCTACTTCTGTAAGTGGTGCCAGCCGGCTGGCAAACTCTGCAGAGTCAGCTAAGTGCAGAAAGTATTCTTCTCTGATTCCATCATTTCACTTCTCCCCTTTATGTGTTGACACCTTGGGTGCTTGGGGATCATGTGCACGCTCATCAATGAGCTGAAAATCAGTGTATAGCTGGAATAATCTTCATAGAAAGTCCTTGCAGTAGTACAGAAGAATCGGATTACAAACCACTGAGTTATGGTTCGAAAGCCAACTCCGTGTAGTAAATGCGAGATCGAGATACTCTAATAGAACAGTCACCCTAATAGAGCATTCAGCTAATTTATTTACTCCATTATAGAATTCTATTGCATTGCAAGTTATTCTGTAGGGAGTTCAGCTGCAAAAAGTTAATCTTATAGACAGTTCAGCAAGAAGCAAGTCACCTTGTGGATAGTTAAGCAAATATATCACAGTAGAGATTCAGAACATTACAAGTCACACTGAAGAGAGTTCAGCTATAAACAAGTCATGCACTCTGTAGAGAATTCAGCTACAATTAAGTCATTCTCTAGAGAATTCAGCTACACACAAGTCACTGTGGAGAGAGTTCAGCTACAAACAAATTACCCTGTAGAGAGATAGTTACGAACAAAACACTTTGCAGAGAGTTCAGCTACAAACAAATCAACCTTTAGAGCGATCAGCAACAAACAAATAAACTTGTAGAGAGATCAGCTAGAAACAAATCAACCTGCAGAGAGATCAGCTACAAACAAATCAGTTTGTAGAGAGATCAGTTACACACAAATCAACCTGTAGAGAGATAAGCTAGAAACAAATCACCATGTGGAGAGTTAAGCTACAAATATATCACTGTAGAGATTCAGAACATTACAAGTCACACTGAAGAGAGTTCAGCTATAAACAAGTCATGCACCCTGTAGAGAATTCAGCTACAATTAAGTCAGTCTCTAGAGAATTCAGCTACACACAAGTCACTGTGGAGAGAGTTCAGCTACAAACAAATTACCCTGTAGAGAGATCAGCTACAAACAAAACACTTTGCAGAGAGTTCAGCAACAAACAAATCAACTTGTAGAGAGATCAGCTAGAAACAATTCAACCTGCAGAGAGATCAGCTACAAACAAATCAGCTTGTAGAGAGATCAGTTACACACAAATCAACCTGTAGAGAGATAAGCTAGAAACAAATCACCCCGTAGAGAGATCAGCTGGAAGAAGTCACCTTGTAGAGAGTTCAGCTATAAAGAAACCATCATGTAGAGAGTTCAGTTGCAAACAAATCACCCTGTAGAGAGTTCAGCTACAAAAAAATCACCCTGTAGAGAGTTCAATTAGACGAAGTCACCTTATAGAGAGTTCAACTACAAAGAAACCATATGTAGATAGTTCAGCTACAAAGAAACTACCATGTAGAGAGTTCAGCTACAAAAAATCACCCTGTAGAGAGTTCAACTAGGCGAAGTCACCTTATAGAGAGTTCGGCTACAAAGAAACCATCATGTAGAGAGTTTAGCTGCAAACAAATCACCTGTAGAGAGTTTGGCTAGAAACAAATCACCCTGTAGAGAGACCAGCTAGAAGAGGTCACCTTGTAGAGAGTTCAGCTACAAAGAAACCATCCTGTATGTAGTTCAGCTACATTTCAAGCCGCCCAGTAGAGAGATCAGCTGCAAAAAATATCCTGTGGGGAATAATGGGCATGTAATAAATATATGTGACTGGGCCTGCGAAAATAGGGCATGTGGGCACATGATTTTTGCCTACTTTTTCAAACTTTCATCACTCATAACGTTTTGTACCATACTGCTATCACAATGCAATTTTCAGCTCTTAGTAAGCATTTAATTGGCTTAAGGATGCAGGTTACAGAATGCAAATATTCTGTTCCAGTACTGAGATATGACCTGTAAAGTGATGGGATGTAGTTTGTGCCCACATGCCCTGTTTTCGCAGGCCCAGTCACATATGTATATAATTTGTATAATTACTAATAAAATAAAAAATAATTGAAGTATTAAAATCTTCTTTAAGTTCTTTTCTTCTTCCTGTGGTTAAAAAAAAAACAACACATGGGTTAAAAAAGCCCCAAAGCCATCCATATTCCGGCTTTGCAGTATACAAATACAAAAAGAAGTGATATCTAATCAAAAACAGCCAAGCTGTAAAAAGAGGTGGGGCCCCCAAATAGGCCATGGTGAAAAAGATGTGAAATCCAAGGTGGCGGCGAAGAAATGGCTGTGATGGTAGGTTAATGGTTAAATTTTAATAACGACAATTCAGGTGAATTTTGTGCCGCTTGGTCTTGGCACCAGATTCACCTGAATTGTCGTTATTAAAATTTAACCATTAACCTACCATCACAGCCATTTCTTGGCCGCCACCTCACATCTTCTTTCACCGTGGCCTATTTCGGGGCCGCACCTCTTTTTACAGCTTGGCTGTTTTTGATTAGATTAGAGTATCTCGATTTTTTTTAACGGAATGTGCAGTCTGCAGATTTTCCTACTGTTAAAGCTTTATAATCACCTCAAAGTGCTAGCATAATTCCTGATTCCCACACATACCCATTATGCTCGAAATTATGCCGGAATGATCGCCGCATCCCTAACACCCACAACTGTTATGGTGTAGTAGGAACACCCTTGGGTGTTTGCACTGCACTAATTCAATTTTGCCGAAACACTTCTTGGTGTTTTTAACACCATTTGGTGTTTATGTACACCTGGTTTAGTTAATAAAATTAACACAATTCGGTCACACATTAAGTTTGTAAGTCAATAAGAGTATACAGGCTAGCAATTAGGCCCCTATTCGGTGATTATTAGTTTCTCATCCAGCCTTTCTAATTATTATGATGCGGGCGGGAGGGTATTTCCATTATACCATTGTTTTATAATATTAACACACTGATGTACAGACCTTGTCCAAATTGTCTTTTTTTCTTACTACAAACATTTCCTTCACCAGCTGATTCTACTTTTCGTGATCGCCAACTGTTTTTCGACAGTCAACTGAAAGCCTGCTTTGATGAAGATTTTTATTTTTTTTTGATTAAGTAAAATTAAATATATTAAATACAAAATTCTAACTAGCTTAACTACCAAACTAAGTACTTTAACTACAAAACTAGCTACCTTAACTACAAAACAACCTTAATTAATAACTTAGTTCAACAAGTCTATGCCATCTTCTGGGCATAAGCCATAATGCCTCAGGATCATTTTGGCATTATATCGCCAGAGAGTAACTGACAAGCGCTGAAGCAATTGCTTCCTTGCAAACTGTCTGGGAATACCACTTTTAACAGTGGTACGGTCGGCAATCGTGGATAAGGTTGATAAAGCAAAGGGTGTCCAAACACCAAACGACTCGCAAACCAGGGGAAAAATTCACCACCATGGTTATTAACAGTTTCCAAATAATGGTCATCCTTAGCCTCCTCACTGGCAGCAGCAGCTACCCCAGCCTTAGATGCAGCAGCGGAAATAAAGGAAGGTTGAGTTGTGCACCTGACAGAGAGGTCAAAGTAAGCAGGACGGCCTAGAGTAAAATCAGGATGGTAAATGTCCCCAGGACAAGATTGATCAGAGGCAATGCTTTGCTCACGGAGAACACCAGGGTGATCTTGCAGTAGAGCATGGTGTACTATAGAAACAAGAGCATCATGGCGTTGGATACGTAGTGGGCCATGAGAGCAACCAAGAAGATGGTCACCAAACTGATCTATGACAGACAAACATGTACAAAGTGGTAACAATGGGAAAAGAGGAACACCCAACCATAAACGGACAGCGATAGCAAACTCATGTGGAGAAAAGGCCAAACCCAATGTTGGTTAAGGGATGGCCTTCAGCCAGCCACTGCTGACACCAGAGGAGTGAGCAACAGCACGTAAACGAGCCTGGTCACGGATTGTGGAGGTGTTGAAAATGCTTGCAAATAATTGATCATCAAGGGAAGCCTGTAAGTCATTTTGGGAAGATAAGTTGGAAGGCAAGATGGATAGACTTTGGAAATAGGAGATAGCACAATTTTCACCTGGAAAAAAAGTCTTCTAACTTTGATGAAGTCGATAGAGCACGATTGCAACTGGCACTGCAGCAATTTGCTAAGGAAAAAAACAGTTCTCCTGGTGATATATAGCGCATTGTAGCATTCATCAACAAAAATTATAACAGTTTGGTATCACGTGTTCTTCTGAGCATGCGCAGAGTAAATAATGGCTTACCATGCGGTAGCTTAAGAAGGATGCAGGCGGTGGATGAGAAACTAATAATCACCAAATAGGGGCCTAATACAAACAAAAATATCTTCCAGCATTGCACATACATTAAATCGTTAATCATTTACAATGAAGAAGGCCAAACATTGGATAGGCTGGCAAAAGCATCAAGCAAAATGCCAGCATAATAGGATGGTTTTCAAGATTTTAAATCAAATTCGCAATGCGCTCGCCAAAAATGCAGCAAAACGTGAGCACACTACATTTTGGTACTGCATTTCATATCAAGAAATTGTGCTATGCTATTATTTTTATTGTTTCTTGGCTGATTATTCACCCTTCGCGGAAACAAGATCGAGATACTCTAATAGAGCAGTCAGGAAAGGCTGATATACTCTAATAAAACAGCCAACTCTAGAGCATAATCTTGATTTTGAGAGCATAATAGGCTGGATTTTTGAGTACTGCTCAAAAGAATAATAGGCTAGTTTCAAAGCATAATTGGCTCAATCCTATTGATAACAAGTGCAAGAAAGAATTAGGAATTTTCCATATGAGTAGGGACTGGAGCAATAAAAAGCATTGAAACAAGCCGCTGAAACAAAACACAACTGAATGATTGCATTTTAATCCCTGCTTTAACCATAGCAGGCTATAAA
The DNA here is from genome assembly GCF_963678975.1 of Dysidea avara. Taxonomy (NCBI): domain Eukaryota; kingdom Metazoa; phylum Porifera; class Demospongiae; order Dictyoceratida; family Dysideidae; genus Dysidea; species Dysidea avara. Next base: position 29,685,844 of record NC_089280.1, read on the forward strand.
GTAGGAATTAAAATGCAATCATTCAGTTGCGTTTTGTCTCAGTGGCTTGTTTCAGTGCTTTGTATTGCTGCAGTCCCTACTCATATGGAAAATTCCTAGTTTTTCTTGCACTTGTTTGTGTACTGTTTTTTGTAAATTTTTATTGAATAACCGTATAGTAATCCCCCTCTGCAATTCTTGAAATACACAGCTCAGTAAACGTTCCTAAGAATGCGGATTTTTAACAAACCACTTTAAACAACACATTACCCACAGAAGTATCTTTTCAACTGTTTTATAGTGTGTCTACAGTATTATTTTCCACTAATTAGGGTCTCCACTCAAAATTGGAAGGTGCTTCATTTTCTTGTTTCTGGAGATTTTCACACAGGTTTACCTTTAAGATAAAGAAAACAAGTGCTAATTTGTTATTGGAGTGTTTGCAGCAGTTGCTATCAGCACAATTTTAGCATATGTAGCTAAATATCCAAAAAGTGGTCACGTGACCAAAAATCCCTTCATATAGGATTTCCACTGCAAAATAAGATGATGCCTCAGCCTTTTAAATTATTTTCATGCGGGCTGACCTTAAGATAAAACAAACAAGTGCTAATATATTAGTAAATTGTCTATTGTTTTCAATATCAATGCAGTTTTAACTGTAAATACCTAAAAAGTGGTCACATGGCCAACAATCCCATCACAGCTATACAGGATGCTAAAGCACTACAAGATGTAGAAGTCTTCATTATAAGGCAAGAAAACATACTAATTGTGACTTCGGTCACCCTAAAATACAATGATTTTCTAATAAGCTGCCCAATTCAACTATTATGATATTTTTGGCCACGTGACCAGTTTTTGTATGTTTTGTGTGTTAAACTTATGCTGATACCCAATGATACAGGCAATCCAATAATAAATTAGCACTTGTTTGCTTTATCATAAAGGTCAGTCTGTGTGATAATCACCAGAGACAACAAAAGGAAGCACCTTATTTTTGACTCGGAAACCCTACACTAATTCTCTCAACAGAGCCTCAGGGCTGCTTTTACTTTTAGTTCGCGTAAGTACGGGTCACGCCTACTTTCTAGACGATGAGATACGCGAGCCTATGAGGCCTACTACGGTGTTTTTCAGTTGTAGTACACCTGAAAAGTGCTCTGGGAAAGCTACCCATAGAGTCTGTAGAGAGGCGCCATATACAACTGGTCGGAAAAGAAACCACCTTCGAGCCAAAGCAAACACTCTAATCCTTGCGCGTGTAGTGGCGATGTTTCTAATCCTTGCGCGTGTAGTGGCGATGTTGAACAGGCAGCAGCATATCCCGAGGTGTATTCCAACATTAAAATCACGTGCTTGCTACAATTATGCTACACGTTTATTCCAATATGTTAGGGCGCTGTGGTGTGTGTGCTTTGATGGAGGCCGTACCCATGAGAAATGGCCACGATAAAGAAGATAAAACAGTAAGACAGCAGTGTACACATCGTAGGTATTTAATATTGTGAAAGTTTTTTTCTCCACAAAATTTGAAGTGTTTCTGCCAAAGAAGCAAGGCTGTAGCTGTAGCCAGTTTTCCGCTACGCTTGACTGAAAGCATCAGTGAGGCAGGCAGTGAGGCAGGCAGTGAGGCAGTAGGAAATTTGCTAAAATAATGTTTTAAAAAAATTTCGTAGCACCTTGTCGGAAGCGTTTCGGGTAGTTCTGAAGACACATTTGGGCTTGTTTATACCTGACCAATACTGTGAAATGGCCGTGAAGGATTACTAAAGATGACTTTGTGTAGATTTTTCTTCGTGGACCACGCCCACACCTTCATCGTCCCTACTATACAGTACTATTGTACTGTATGATATGGTGCATCCATGTCATGTGGTTCCCACTACACCCTCAACACAAAATATTAGCCTTTATTTTCCTCAGTAAGTTTGCTGTTTCGACTGTCTGCATGTTCTTTTCTTCCTGATGATGCCAAAAAGCATGATGCACAAATTTTAAAACATACTAGACTCAAACCATATGTGACCATATTTTACAAAACTAATCCAAATTGCACATCAGGCAAAACCAAACTAACACCTCCAGTGGATAGCTACACTATTGTACTAATAGCTTTGACACTCAGTATCACTCAACTACTCGAGGCTGGTTTCAACAGATGTCTTTTCTGGGTGGTGTGCAGAGCTCAAATGGCAGTTTTAGGCCTTGTGAAGGACCTGGCTTGGCAAGAATAATCAGTGGTTTACTGGTGGACAGCCTGATATTGTTGGCCAGATGTTTTTCTGTGGATTTTGCTACATATCAGGCACTAAGGAGCCAGTACAGCCCTGCATGTAATCTTGTCTCTGGACTCCAATCATGGTCTGCCGCCATTTTGAGGTCTAACACTTGCCCACCCCCACCCTCCTTGTCCAACTACTCAGGTTTTCTATCTTATTTGGCGGGAAACTCTGTGAGCAGCTGCAAGTACTGGAAGTGGTCTGAAAGGTAACAGATTGATGCATCTTTTGTGTGAATTTCATACATGTGCTTGCTTGGAGAGTTATGCTGGCTTGAATTCTTTAAAGTTTATCTCGAAACTTCCAATGTGTAATTTGGATGGTTTTTCCAAAATCCAGTCACATATAGTGATCACTGACTTGAAATGTACAAATAAATTTATAGCCATTTAAACCATACATTAAAATAAATAAGTGAATAAAGCCATATATGCAACAGGTTAAAAATTACGTTATACATGTCCTGGTATATGTGTTCACATAGCTTGAGCTGTCTTCATCAACTTCTGACTATTTTGTGATTTGTGTAGGAATCCTACAGTGGGGATGACGTTAGTAATACATACCACAAGTGATAATTTTAATTACAGTGAAATGGCATTAATAGGTCCACCTACAGAATATGCTATTAATGAGGTGGCTGCTAATTATCCAATGTGTGTGATAACTAATGTGTTTTACAGGTGTTAAGCATAATGATGTCTTTTACTCTCTGTAGATTACTTACTAACTAACTATGTAACTATAGGGTGCAACCCTTGAGGCACAGTTGCAAGAATTTCAATGAACTACTTGTTCTGTATTTTCAGAAGGAAAAACATGGCCACATGGCCATCTTATCAACAATTGAATCACAGATTCTATAGGAAATGTGTCTGACAGAAAAGACATCATGCCTAGCTGCATTACCACTTCTCTACACACCACACAACAACACAGCTAGTCATTACCTGTCACACATTATGGCAGTCACTTTTTGGCTGTTCTGCCATGACTCAGATTCCTCCACACTGTTATTTTCACCCCATGTCATTACAAACAGTCCATGATTGTGTATTAAATCGATAACTTCTGACAGGTTGTTCACCAGATCAACACATACACTAATACCCTGTAACATAATAGACCAATGCTGAATGTATAATCTCCAGGCACATATGTATAAGAATAGCATATAGTAACATCAGTAGTGTGTAAAATTACACACAGTGGAACATTTCTTAAAAGCACACACATAGCTATTGGTCTCCTTATTGGTTGTTTTTTACATACTTGACTTGACTTGACAGATTAAAGTATTATACTAGCAAAGTAATGAAAGTGGTCTTAGAAGCTCTGTACAATCACAGTAACACTTACAGCAAAGTTTTGTGACTTTGAAAAAGCAACTGCATCACAAGCAGAGTGATTCCTTATGTCAACAGCTAAGGGATACTTCAATGATTTGCTCTCCGTTAAGAAGAAGACTGGAATTTGCGGCTGTTTCAATTGTAACCTGAAAGAGTTAATCATTTAGTAATCAGTGATGTTATCAACCTCTCACATTGTACAAAGTGATGGATCAAATGTTGACATCACCATATTCCTTTTTGAACCATATTGGTATAATGTAGAGATGATTACATCAGCAATTGTGTTACGGTTGACGTATGGGAAATAGTCACACTCCTCACCATCCTAACACAATACATAAGTCACTATACACAAAAATGTGGCCCGCTGAACAAAAACTCAACTTGTTCACATATTTCTGTTTTTTCTTATATAAATGCCACTGAAATACATTAGATAAAAAATGTGTCCTACATAAATAATTTTACTCATGTTTTAATTAGTGTTGTTTTAGTTAACTATAACTAAAAATAAAAGTACTTTTAGTAAGGCAAATATGTATTAGTTAACTAAAACTAAATCTATAACTAAAAGCAAATCCATATTATAACTAAATCTATAACTATAATAAAATACAACAGAATATTTTACTAAAACTAAATCTAAAACTAAAAAGAATCGGAAAAGATTACTAAAACTATAACTAAAACTAAAAGATTTTCTTATGTACAACTAATACTATAAAACATCTTTAGAAATGTTACTATAAGGCCCCTATTTGGTGATTATTAGTTTCTCATCCACCGCCTGCATCCTTCTTAAGCTACCGCATGGTAAGCCATTATTTACTCTGCGCATGCTCAGAAGAACACGTGATACCAAACTGTTATAATTTTTGTTGATGAATGCTACAATGCGCTATATGTCACCAGGAGAACTGTTGTTTTCCTTAGCAAATTGCTGCAGTGCCAGTTGCAATCGTGCTCTATCGACTTCATCAAAGTTAGAAGACTTTTTTTTCCAGGTGAAAATTGTGCTATCTCCTATTTCCAAAGTCTATCCATCTTGCCTTCTAACTTATCTTCCCAAAATGACTTACAGGCTTCCCTTGATGATCAATTATTTGCAAGCATTTTCAACACCTCCACAATCCATGACCAGGCTCGTTTACATGCTGTTGCTCACTCCTCTGGTGTCAGCAGTGGCTGGCTGAAGGCCATCCCTCAACCAACATTGGGTTTGGCCTTTTCTCCACATGAGTTTGTTATCGCTGTCCGTTTATGGTTGGGTGTTCCTCTTTTCCCATTGTTACCACTTTGTACATGTTTGTCTGTCATAGATCAGTTTGGTGACCATCTTCTTGGTTGCTCTCATGGCCCACTACGTATCCAACGCCATGATGCTCTTGTTTCTATAGTACATCATGCTCTACTGCATATACATATACATTCTCTTTTAGTGGGCATCATCTTACAATTGCCACAGTGATACCTGTAGGAATTGTATTATTAGGTGACAAGTAGTGGTAGAATAGTCATACCAACTCATATCATTGGGCAATTTCCCAAGTAGCTCTTCATCAGACGATGATTCATCCTCAGTCAGTTGGTCTGTATCACTAGCGTTAGCATTGAGGTTAGCATCTATTGGCTCCAATTGGTAAGGTTCAAGAGAGGTTCCAGCTATCTCCTCAGTATCTTCGTGATAGTCTGTGTCTTCGCTGAAAATGCTCATTTCGTTGCTAGAGACCAAACTGGAAACGTCACTATATTCATCGGAAATATCTTGAGAATCAATCTATGATCAATCAAACTGAGATTTCAAGCCAGTAGTACAGCAGGAGTCCGTTGACGACTTGGAAGTATCCATAACAAAGTCTTTCTATACCTATTACTTCACTCTAATACGTGACTGAATTACTAATAAGATCTGATTCTTCCATGGAATGTATACTTCATTCACGCAGCGTTCCCCCTCTGATTTCAGCAACTTATGACGCGTTATGACGCGTTATAACGTATGATTACTCCGGAAACATTTTTGATCGTGTATTTCATTAACAAATCATACAGTAAATTAAATTTAAAAATGTACAACTATACACAAGGGTATTAAATCAATACAGTAATGAAATAAAAAAAGAATTTTAAAATTCCATGTCTCCCTCCCTTTAAATGAAGTTCAAGAAAAATGCAAACATGTCGGGTTTTCGCTCAGCGGGTCACAAATATGATCACACATACAGTACATACACAAAATACTTTACCGTCTTAGGGAGGGGATATTTCACTTCAACGTTGAAGAAAACGGACTCTGGAAGTTCCTTCAGTACCTACACATGAGCACACAGTGATGTGTCATTAACCATCTGATCTACAGGTACACATCACGCATGTTATAAAGTGGCATTGTATAACATGCTTCACTCTGGTAGCTCATATTTTAGTTATCTAATAGAACTTATGGTACAATGTTTAGAATAGTCCTTCAAGAAATGAAATATTTATTTTTCTATTGAAATAACTTCCGGTATACACATGCAGGCACACCTCATAACAGCCCTTGGAGATTGTACGATGAATGTACATAAACCTGCCTAATAAGGTCACCTGTATAAACTGACAATGCATACATGTGACCTAACAATAGAAGCATATATATATATAGTTTGGTATGGCACAGGCGACCAAATTAGAATAGGAGTAACTTACGCAACTGCCACTTAGCTAGAAATCTTCAAAGGGGAAAATTGGACATGTTAAATGTATAGAAAAGGTTTGGATATTGTCAGCTAGCTGTAGTTGAACATCGGACTTTAACCCCTTAAAAATTCCCAGCTAAATGGCATACAGCAAGTAGGTAACTACCACTGATCAGAAAACCCACATGTCTTTGGATAGCAATAGCTTCTCTGTGTCCTCACCTACTTAGCTACGACCAAAATTCTAATGGCCCCTTAGTAATGGAGGTTTTCTGATCTACGGTACAATGATGAGTGCATGTCAACATCACCTCTCTGAGATGTGGAAACACTTTATTCTTGCTGTGTCCACCCAGCTCAACTCCTGTGGTTTGTATGACACAGTACAAGCATTGTACACACACCCTGAGCTATTGTATTGGCTGGTGGTGGCTGGAGTGGATTAAGGCTTTTACCATGGAATAACTACCATACAGCACTGTGGTGGGGGGTAGAGTGCTACTGGTTGGTGCTAAACCATCAAAACCTGCTCCACATAGTACACACATTTCACGTTCAAACGCATGATGACAATTTCGTCATCACACTTGTGACGTGGTACAATAACATAACTAACTAACACTTACCTGAAGATGATAATGGGCTCCGAGATTTATCTTTGCTGGAAAGCTGAAAAACATGATACATAATGACAAACATCTAGCTTTGCGTTCTCATTTTTTCTACCTTAAAAGATTTAATCTGGTCATAAGTCAAATCTTTCAACAGAACATCAAAATAGTGATCCTGTAATGGATTATACAGTAACTGCAGCAAAAAGTTATTTCATACACTGTAATAGTCACATACAACAAATAACAAAGCTGTGGACAGTTTCCACAATGAGATTAAGTGTCCATCACATGTATTATTTATGAACATCCACCTCACAACTCACTGGAGAAACATTTAGACTGATCATTAAGTCATGATAAATCACTGGTTCCAGGTCCTTAGTCAGTTGAACATCAAACTCTACACCAATAGCTCCCTACAGCAGCAGAGATAGTGATGCAACACATGTGAAAGTATGACAGACTTTTCATGCCTGTGTCAGCCATGAAATTACAATGCAACACAATACTGAGATGAGTTCAGCAGTATAAAGTGTTTATACACTTACCAGTTCAGTGGCTTTCTCAAAAGAAGCTATCGTGTTCTCTATTGTGTCTGTTGGCCTAAAAACACACAACAAATAATAGATACCTCTCGCAGTGTTACAAACTATGTTATACTTCATTTAGTTGTGACTGCTCTCATATGAATGGGAGAAGGAAAATGAGACTAATGATACAACATCTAATCTCACAACATTAGTAAGTGCTAAGTTAATTGATTATGGTGGTATGTACCAACCACCAGGCCCACAACCATGTTTTACTCCTCCATCAGTTAATTTTACAACATTTCATCACCTCATCATATCACCATTGGCATAAGGAGTGACCATTGGACTGGGTACTATTGGTGTTTTTATAGATGGACTGAATTGTACTTTAACCGATAGTGTATATGTATTGAACTGATCCTTCCCTTGAGCTGTACATGACCTCAGAAATAATGACCTTACACATCATATAATGCACAACATAATGACATGCTTCCTCAAATTTTAAGTTTATTATATTATTTGTTTAACATGCCATGTTGTACACATCAATACGACTGAAGTTACAGAGCGTTTAGAATGTGATGCTACAGGCATTTATATATCGAAACCACCATAATATTATATAATCGCATATGGCTAGGGACCCGCCGATAATGCTGGCATAATTTTGAGCATAATAGGTACCTAAAAGCGTTGAGCATAATGCCAGCATAATAGGTTAAATATTTGTACGATAGTGTAAATTCTTGCTGGAAAAATGACAATTGCAAAATAAGATCGATGTACTCTAATAGAGCAGTCAGTAACTCTAATAGAACAATCATCAAACTGACTGTTCTATTAGAGTATATCGATCTTTTCTCTTACATGCAGGCGTGCAGCAAGAATTTATTATTTGTGTTCCAGCCACTCATTTTTTTCTTTCTATACAGTGTTAAACTAGTAGCAAAGCATATGAACTAAGACATGGACATTAAGCATAATCGAGCATAATAGGTAAATATTGAGCATTAATTTAAGCATAATAATTATGTGAATTTTTGAGCAGTGCAGCATAGCATAATAGGTAAAATTATGAGCATAATCGGCGGGTCCCTACATATGGTAGTTGCGATGGTGAGAGGGTTAACTCTAGAAAAAAAAAAGATCGTTTCAACCCTATTAATAACCAAACCCATTGCTTGTGTAAGAGGACATAAACCACTAGTAAATGTAATCAGGATATACAGAAGCTCCAAAAAGTTAATGAAATGAATACTCCCTAATAATTGTAACTAAAAGCCATACAAATGGTAGATTGTGTGCAGCACATGTGATGTGCATGCTCAAGAAAATAAACCAGAAACACCTAGTGATTATGTTGTGTATGATAATATAGTTACAGGTACCAATATAAGCCATGATTACAAGCTGGAGGCTTCCAGCACAATTGGAAAATAGACAACTGGTCTGAGGCCCAGGCTATTGATTGTTTTAATTCTTTCCCTTGCTGCTTCAGGCTGAGTTTACAGCCATCTGAGGAATGAAAGTGCGAGCTATGAGTAATCACATGACCAAGTAGTCCATGCAAGTTTGTGTTCATGCAGATATGTACAGTATCATCAGGAGCCCATAATTTAGTTATTTGTAACCAACATTACCTTATTCAGCAAACCAATAATTGGATCTAATTTGTGGTACATTTTATTGGCTTCAATGACCAATGTATGTTATGGCTTCTTGATAAAATTGTGAACCAATCTTCACAATTGAGCATGATTTTGTCGAAACAAATCTGGATACAGTGACGAAGAATGCTACATCTTGAAGTGCACTGAAGTCGCTATGGAGTTGCATTTACAGATGATACAATGCCAGGCGCCACTGGACTATCCAAAATAAACCAGTCTCAAATAAAGGTCCTATTTGTTTACAGGAATGAAGTAAAAGCTTTCAGCCGTTTGGATGAGAAAATATTGTGCTTATAATATTTGTAGGGAAGCTAGTCAGCAATGGTTAAGATAACACCTCAGTTGATCTTTAGAAGGATTAATTGATCAACCCTAATAACAGTTATTTTTCACCAGTAGTAGATTTTGACTCACTGCATTAGCTGGTATAGTTGTAGAGGAGGTTGGAATACTTTAGGAAGATCCCACAGCCACTACATTACTCACCACGAACTCCATGAAAATGGCACCAAGCATCAATTTAGTTAGGTGCAATGCCATACATAAACATGTCCCTCAATGACAGTATCTGTCATTGAGGGTCATGTGAAATAGCAAATAAACTATGCAATTAAGGTAAATAATTTAGGTGGTGCTTAAGGCATGTCCAACCCCCTATGGTATACCTCATTGACAAATACTGTCCCTGTATAGGACGTGAGTAGTGGTGTGCGATATATCGAAAAATATCGATATCGCGATAATTTGTCAATATCGTTATCGTATCGATTTCTATACCACTTTAGCAGATTTCGAATCGAAAATTTTCGATAATTATCGAAATATTAAAGAATATTTTGATAAATCAACAGCATTTAGTATGTGATTGTGCGATCAGGCTAGAAATGAAGGTTGGTTCTGTACAATCTAGCCACTTAAAAAGCTTGTCTACCAGTTTTCTAGGCTTCTATGCAATGGTTTTGGAGTGTAAATTGTATTTGAAACATATTTATAAATATCGGCCGCCCACGCAATTACTATTATTATTATTTATTATTATTAATTTTATTGTTAATCAGCAGGACCCTCCAGGAGTATAATGCTGATGTGCAATTACATGTGTACAATTTCAATTAGTTACTTAACTATATAAGTATGTACAATTACGACAAGTTACTTAATTATATACATATGTGCAATTACAATAATAAACTATAAAAATATATACAATTACGATAAGTTACTTAACTATATACATAAAAGGGGCTAATTTTTGCTTAAATTCTTCAACACAGTCAGTCTCAATAATCTCAGCATCTAATCTATTCCATTCTGGTACAGTTCTTGGGAGGAAGGAATATTTATACACATCAATTCTTGGTTGGTAAGGTACTAGTTTAAAGTTGTGTGAGTGTCGGGTCCGTAATACAGTAGATTTAAATGGGAGATAACAGTTCGGTATAATTAATAAATCATGTAGTACTTTATATAGTAGTCTAGCTGATTTGCGACATTCTTGTAGTGTAGGCCATTGCAAGTTTTCAAGGATGTTAGTGATGCTGTCTCTATTATTTCGTCTCCATGGTTGACCTGTGACAAAACGAGCAGCTCTATGTTGGACCATCTCTACTTGATTTATGTTGGTTTGGTGATATGGATCCCATATTGGGGAACAATACTCTAAAATAGGCAAGACAAATTGTTTATATGCTAGCTCACGTAGATGGCTAGGACAATGCTGAAGATTTCGTCGCAAAAAACCAACAGCTCTGTTTGCCTTATTGCAGATGTAATCTATATGTGGCTTCCATGAAAGTCTGTGATGTAACTTTACTCCAAGATACAAATGTTGTTCTGTAACTGCCAGTGAGGTGCCATTCATTACATACGAAAATAAACTTTTGTTATGGTGATTAGAAATTTGCATTATCTTACATTTGCTGATGTTAAAAGCCATTTGCCATTTATCTGCCCACTTTGACAGTATTGTCAAGTCTTGTTGGAGTGTTTGATGGTCTGTTGAACTGTGAATAACTTTGTATATTAAGCAATCATCTGCAAAGAGTTTCATTTGGCTACTAATACCCTCAGTTATATCATTTATGTACAGTAAGAACAAGGTAGGACCCAAAACTGAGCCTTGTGGTACTCCCGATGTGACTTTACAATAATTATACTCCACCCACACAATTAAAAATTATCGAAAATCGAATCGAAATTTCGATGTTTACCCTATTATCGTATCGATATCGAAATGAAAATCCTGACATCGCACACCACTAGTGAGAAGGTCAAGCTATGTGCATGGTGTCTAGCATAGTAAACACTTACTGATTAAGACAGAATGTCATCCCATTACCACGATGTCCTATAATCATAGAATGACCCACCCACTGATGTAGTTTAGACACCCTCCATTGGTCATTGATTTTCCAGTCAGCCAATGAATCACAGGGCAGCACCACGATGTAATCCACTGCTTAATATAGTAACACATCATTTCTTTCCTAATTTACTGACCTGATATAGTCCCAACAGGACGTAGGTCAGCATCATGTAAAGTTAGTGTAAGAGTTCCCTCCAAATTCCTCAATTGTTGAGGTAGGACACTTGCTCTACCCACGACTTCCTTGTTGGAGTCACTACAGACTTCAAACTCATAACTCTGTAATAATACATATCACAACAAGTTAACACTATTACTAGTAACTACTCACATAACACTCGTAGTCTGGTACCCTTAACATCCATAGTTGTGGTAATAGTAACATCCGGTGACCAACATTAGTGTCCAGTTCTTGGCAGCGACCAGTTACTGAGTCTAGAAACTAATAGTAACAATATTGATTATTAGAAAGGATATTAACAACACAACTGGCTACTCTATGTGACGACACTTTGACAACTTTATATATACACATATACCGCACAAGCACATCAACTCACACAAGCTTTGAAATTGCTCGGTGGAGAAGGCTATAGCACAAACAACAAACACATTAATACAGGTAGGATGTTATTATAGCATAATTAACTCTCATATTATATTCTTAGCTTATACATCATGCTTATATACTTGATTTTGCAAAACATTATGCACTACTTGGTTACTGTTCATTAAACACAGCATATAATAACTAAACTGACGTTCACCGGTGGACATGTTGCATGCGTTACCGGTGAACGTGAGTTGTTCTCTCTGCCATGTCGTTTCGGTGGGCTCGGTATGGATGACCCTACAGCTTTCTGTGAATCTCAGTTTGATGCTTCCCTGCGAATTACTGCACCACTAAAAGACTTGATTATTAGTCAGGTAGCACATGCTCATCCCCCAGATACTCGATCCATCAAGACTCAGGTTCACCTTTTGGTGTAGTCTGGCGCCGCCCGCCCCTTCGCATAAAGTAAGGGTCTGATGAAATACAGATACTAAATCATTTCTAGCGCCCAGATTCGGCGCTAGCCAATTAATGCATGCCAATGACGTTCACACTGAAATCGCCTTGGCAACACAATGCTTTTGTTCGAATTGAAGTGCAATCATCTGACGTAACAAGCATTACGTGTGCTGTCTAATTGAATTCCTTTTGAAATGATTAGGTATTTGTATTTCACCAGACCCTTACTTTTTGCGAAGGGGCGGGCGGTGCCAGACTACTTTTGGTGCCACCCTGTCATTTTGACAAATTAGATAAGTAATAATAATAATAACCATCACCGGCGTGAGGCTTCTAAGAAACGGGCTCTTGAGATCAGAAATGGTCTCTCTTCACAGCTTCAAAGAGCTATTGATCTGAATAGTAAACCTGGAGCCTCTTCTTGGCTTCTGGCTTTACCACTGCAAGACCAGGGTTACCATCTGACAAAGCAGGAGTTCTGGGATGCTCTTCACCTGCGATAAGGATGGACTTTATTAAATACTCCTAGCCACTGTGTGAGTGGCTCACCTTTCACTGCTGATCATGCAATGATCTGTCGACATGGTGGTTTGACCTTTGTTCGCCACAATGACCTGCGTGATACAACTGCTGAATTACTTTCAAATGTTTGTACTAATGTTGCAATTCAGCCACCACTTCAATCCCTGAGTGGCGAAGAACTTACCCCTCGATCAGCTAACTGCCAAGATGATGCCAGGGCTGACATTCATGCACGCGGATTTTGGGGACGGCGGAAAAGTGCCTTTTTCGATGTAAGGGTTTTTCACCCAAACGCACAAAGCTACCGCAATGTTTCGATACCATCTGTGTATAGGCATCATGAGATGTAGAAGAGGGAGTATGGTGATTATGATTATTATTATTACTGAGCAGTCAGCCCTGCTGGTGTGCTCAGATTTGCCCGAATACATGTAACACAATTACAATAATGAGTGTAGTCCAGTTCTAAATGGTGACTGTGTCCGTGAGGTGGAGTTTGCATCCTTTACTCCATTGGTATTTGCCACAACTGGGGGCATGGGGAGGGAAGCCATCACATTTTATCGCCGGCTTGCTGAGCTCCTTTCCAAACGTGGTGCTTTATCGTACAGTAGTACTTTAGCGTGGATTCGCTGTACCCTTTCTTTCTCCCTGTTGAGGTCAGCGACGATGTGCATCCGTGGAAGCCGCTCCCTCTCGTTTAGATCACTAGATGCTTCCCCGGAAATGGGCCTAAGAAAGGGCGCTAGGGACCTTTAGATGTCTCGCTTTTCAGTTCTTGTCCAGCACGTTTGCCTCTTGTGCTGGGGTGGTAGGAAAGGGCATTACATCTAGCCCGGGATAAAAACTAAACTGACCTAATAGGCAGCACTACATGACCCATTTCATCAGAGTCAAATGTACATGCATTCATCAAATACTTTGTAAAATGCAAGTTTGACGATTTTTATAATTATTATTATTTTACTGAGCAGGCAGCACAGCTGATATGCTCAGGAAAAAAGCAATCATAAAATGAATTTAGCTACGTAGTTACAAAGATTACAGTTATTGAGTTCCATACAATGTTTGCAGTTCCGCTGAAAAAGAGTCAATATTGTTGCTCTCAATGATGAAAGATGGTAAGTTGTTCCAATCCTTAATTGATCTGGAGAAAAAGCTCTGTTGGTATGCATAGGTAGATGAATTTGGTAGAATAAAACGATGTGGGTGATATAGTCTGGTGGATCTTGTCATTGAAATAAAATGAGGAGGAATTGACAGTGAATAATCTTGATGTATAATTTTAAAAAGTGCTTGTAATCTGGATATTTTACGTCTCAGCTGAAGGCTTGGCCAAGAAAGATGCTGTAACATAGCTGTGACTGAGCTGAATCGATTGAAATCATTTAGGACCCATCTAGCTGCCCTACGCTGTACTTTCTCTAGCTGTTGAATATTGTTATGGTGGTATGGGTCCCAGATGACTGAAGCGTATTCCATTGACGGTCGTACTATCGTAAGGTAGGCTGTTGCTTTGATGTTAGACGAGCAGCAACTCAGGTTGCGTTTCAAGAAGTTTAATGTTCTATTGGCCTTAGCAGCTATATTACTAATATGTGGAGACCATGATAGTTTGTTGTCCAATATAACACCAAGGTAGGAGTGTTGGTTTGATGTACCCAAGTTGTGATTGTTTAGCTTGTAGTTGAAAATGATTGCAATAGCTAAAATGGGACTACAGTGACAAGCATGTCCTGCATGTGCTCAGTGAGGTTTTATGTACCTAGCGATGTATTGCCCCACTCCCCCTTGCCAGGAAATATATGGGGCTATAGTGGGGATTTGACACAGCTGAATGTCAAATGCCCCCATAGTGGGGCAAACCTATCATGTCAAATCTCCACCATTGGCCCCAGTTGCAATGTGGAGATTCGGAATCTATAGCAAAGAAAGTCACAACAAAAATACTTGGACGCTTAATGAATTGCTATCAAATGCCCCATAGTGGCGCATGTCAATTCCCCCCGTAAAGCCCCACCTTCGCCGAGGGAGCGGGGCAATACATGATAGGTACATTAAATGTGTGACTCTGTGAGAGCTATTGGCTCGTAAAATGCAGCAACATTTGGACACAGTGTGTTGCATGACTTAACAGAGTTACAACAGCACGTGCAAGTCACGTAGCTACAGTGGTATCTATAAAAGCTGTATTCTCACCAGTGGAAAGTTTTTTCTTCAACACGTATCTTAGCAAAAAAAAAAAAAAAAAGCAAGAACAAATTCGTTTAGCAAGACGCTTCATTTACAGTCATATGCATAACTGACCTTTATGTCGCGTAGAGGCTTAACGCGCACTTGAATAGTGCACTGCGAGGTGTTCTTCACACCAATGATACTGAGTGGTTCCGCTGAGGAGGAGTGAATGAAAAACTGAACTTCATTTTGTGTTCCTAGCCAATCTCTAGTAGTCGTCCTATCAGTATTCATCGTGTATGAGTACCTGTCAACCTGAATAACTGTGAATGCACTACCGGCGCAACGGAGCAAGTCGGTTTTACACTTCAGGTATCGTAAACGATTTAGATGAATTTAAAGATAAACTAGCACACTATTTGTTATAGCACTCATTTGTATGATTATCTGTGTTGTATGCTCTGCATGAGGTTTACACAGTAATAATAATAATATAATAATAATAAGCGGGCGGCTTGGCATGCAAAAACAAGTCTTACAGTTGTCCAGCACGTGCGTTACTCTGTTTTTCTATTGTCTTTTACAGTTATCCAGCACGTGCCTTTATTTGTGCTGGGGGTGTTAGGCAAAGGCAGTCCATCAAGCCCAGGTTTTAAAAAAAGGAAAAATGCTAAAACAAGTAGGCGTTCCCGTGCATGGCTATCGCGTGTTATATTGCAGGTGTTATCATGTGGAGTCTACTAGTAGTCTCGCCGTAGCACATACCCATCCAAACAGCTTATAGCTGTAAAAAAATGCGCGTCCAAGTAAAGCAGAGTTAACTGCGACAAAAAGTAATGATATTGTTAGGCGCAATCTGTGAATTTGCGCGGTTTATAAATTGCGTTGCGCATTTTGTGAATTCATAAAACGCGCAACAATTTATAAATTGCGCAGGTGTCGTACTTGCCGTATTGACATATGGCAAGGGGCAACGCGAGATGCGACACATTACAGTTGTATCGGTTGCCGACCTACTGTCGTTCCAAGTGTTGGATCACGAGATTTCCTCGTGGCAGTGTATGCGAGGTGTGAGTTTCGAATCACTATGAGTCTTGCTCTCGGAGATACGTCGGAAAGGCCAGGGGTCACGCACAGAGACCTTCTGTGGAGGAAAATATCTTGATCCCAATCACACCTCCAAAAGCAAAACAGTAACTTAACGGAGGAGAAGGTGCAGAAGATAACAGACATTTTGAATGGAGTGGAAAGAAGTGATATTCATTGCTGAAACAAACTGGAAGCCGGTTTGTTTTGTTAACCCAGAGCTCATGCAGTGAAGTTCAGGAAGATGTTCTACATTTGCCTTGCCAAGCAAAGGGTAAGAAACTAAACCTGCTTTGTTTGTGCCTGCCCTTCACAAAATTCTGTAATTACAGAATGAGAATGACAAAACTGTCTTAGGCCACCATCGTTTAGTTGCAACAGTTGAGAATTTTTATGATGTAATAGAGCATGTGCATTCAACTGAAAATGGACATGTAGACTACAAGAAAATACTTACAGAGGTATGGAAGTATAGTGAATTATGTATGCTATCATATTCTCAAGCATCGCAAAAATTTATAGCCATTAGCCATAAGACCTGGACATTGTGGAGATGGGTGGTTAATTATATAGCAATATTTTATAATACTGAACAGGTAATCAAGTTCCCAAGTTTGTAATAATGCCAAGCTGTAGTGAAGGACAAGTCAGGCTGGATTTTAGCTGATATTTTTGCAAGAGACCAAACCTTTGTGATCCCCATAGGCATAGCAACCAGCTATCAATTTATGGAGCCCGCCTATCAATTTTCTGATATATTAGTTTGGAAAAAGATTTATAGAACAGTCATTTGTTCTAATAGAGCAGTCAGTAAGTGATCTTAGAAGAAATCTGTAGGGGCATGCCTCCAGACCCCCTAGCTATGTGTGTATTTTCACACGGTACTTCGCTTTACAACTACCTGGAACAGACCCCCTGATTTCTTCACTGTTCAACATTGCTTGGTATCTTAATTTGGCATACCGCAGTACTTATAATGCAAACATCATGGTCCTACTTGAGTCTTCTTTTATGTATCTTTGCTGACAGTGGAAGATGTTGATTTGTGGTAGCTATAGCTTCACGTAATGGCTTCTCTACACGTGTAACAGAAGTTATCTGTATTTTCTGTTACTGTAGTGAACTGGAATGGTTCCAGAGGAGCTTAATTCCCATGCAATGCTGTGTAACTGGCTGAACATGGCTGAAAACAAAGTTTAGTGGCCTAATTATTGTTGGGGGTACGTCCAGATGAATACATGAAGTATGGCACCTGTTTTCAGTTAACTGTGACTATTTGACTTACTCTGTTTGTGCAGACTACCCACTGAGTGAAACTCAACTATCCTTTGTTTAAAATGAAATGCATTGAAATAAGTTAGACTATGCCACAAAAATTATTATAATTATACACCTATTAAATTGCTTCAGCAAACAGTTCAATATACATCATCACATTCTGTGTACTCAATTGTACCATTAAGTAAACATATACACGTTTGTATATATCTATATTGTTCTAACCTTCTTGGTGAATAGTTGGATTTCTTGGTAAATCCGTGAATTTTTTCATAGTCTGTTGTATATTCTGATGAGTTAAGATGTGTCATGCACATGCATTATTAACAGATAACGTTTGTTTATTTAGAATCACTTGATTACTATTGTCATTCTTGTGGAATGATTAGTTTGGATGATGATATGACTGACATGGTGAGGTCTAGTTATGCAAACAAATTTGTATTTGTGTGTGGATTCCATAGGTCAGGTGCAATAGTTGCTCATCAGGGGTATGGTACCATGAATGGTGTCTACGAAGACATGTGGTTACACCAGGCAAGATGAAAGTGGATATAACTTTTCTAGGTCTTGCTGTTCATCAAAATTGATCAAATAGATCTGTGCCTTTGTAACTTATGTATTGGAGTATACTTAGCTACATGTGTAACACAGCATGCCTGATTCCAAACCCACAATCGATGTTAGAAACCTGGCCTTTATAAGTGTTACAGCTGTCTTGTGAGACTCTCCCCACCTATTAGGTGAGTGGTACATAACAGTTATACAACGTGCACTCGTGCTCTGCCTGTATAAACGCACTTGCCTTCGGGCCAAACGGCCCTCAGGCTCGTGCATTTATATCAGGCAGAGCACTCGTGGCCGTTGTATAACTATATAATATACTAAACTGGATCACATCTTTTCTGACTGGGCGTACACAAAGTGTTGTGTGTGGTGGATGCACCTCCACCCCTTGTAATGTTTTAAGTGGTGTCCCACAAGGCTCTGTGCTAGGTCCTCTTCTATTTCTTATATATATTTAATGATATTGTACAGAAATTAAGCTCTATTTGTCGCTTATACGCTGATGACTGCATACTATATAGGAGAATTGACAGTTTTACAGATGTTAGAGCCTTGCAAGATGATCTGCAACTTTTGGAACTATTATTATTATTATTATTATTATTATTATTAGTGATTAGTGTACAGAACTCAAAGTTGAGTGTAATAAAAGTACAAACTAATTATAAAGATTAGTTAAACTGTTCTTGAATTGAAACAAGGATTCTGACATTACCACGACATTTGGTAACTTGTTCCACATACAAATAGTTGATGGAAAAATGAATGTTTATATGAGTCAACCCTGGTAGCTGGCTGAATGAATCTATGAAGATGTCCTCGGGAGATGTTGTTTAAGTTGGAGTAGGTTAGTGGTAAACTATGGGAGAAAGAGTGGAAATGTCTTTCAACATCGATAAATGTATGGTTATATCAATAACTCTTAAACAAACCCCAATACATGTTAATTACACCCTTCATGGAAAACAACTTACTATGGTCGAGTGTGCCAAATACCTGGGGTATCAATTGACTCCAAGCTATCTTTTAACAAGCACGTGGACAATTTGTGCAAAAAGGCAAACTCTGTATTAAGTTTTGTAAGGAGAAATTTTGCGAACTGCTCACGTAAAATCAAAGATCTGTATCTTACATACGTCAAATCCACTTTGGAATATGCAGCTACAGCTTGGGCACCATATAGCAGACAGTCAATTAACAAACTGAAGTCTGTACAAAGACGAGCAGCTCGTTTTGTGATGCATGATTATAACCAAACTAGCAGTGTATCAAACATGCTATTACGTCTTAATTGGAATACCATGGAAACACACTTCAAACATCTAAGACTTCAAATGTTGCACAAAATTATTCATAGCAGCGTGGGTGTCTCACTACCTAGCTATATAACACATAGAACAAGGCATACCATGCCAGGGGAAGTGACCTTAAATTTATACAGTCAGACACAGCTATTGACGCATACAAGTACAGCTTCTTTCCTACATCAATCCGATTATGGAACAATCTATCTATTGATAGGCATTCCAGCCCGATTTTTAAATTTTGGAAAAATGGGCTTTTTATATGCTCAATAAATAGAGTATTGATTGCCGATCTCAGAAATATATAGTTTGTTGGGTTGGAATTAGCTACTTTGGCATGCACAGTGCTTAAAAACTGAAAAAAGGTACATTTTTTCTCCGGGGCTCCCCATACATTTTAAAGGGAAAAATGGCACAATTGAATCAGGAAGCCATCTAGCAATCTGGACTATCTTGAAACTGCAGTTGCTTCTATCTGCAAGTTTGTACATGTAATGAGAGTAACTTCAGATTGTATCAGATCTCAGCTATCTTTGTATACTTTGTGGTGAGCAAATATGTTTCACCTATTGCACACTTCTCAATACAATGGTGTATACCTATAGGCAAGAGGCTATGTCAAGTAAGTAAAAACATAAAATTAACGACTTATAAAGGTAAACAACTAAAGTGGAGGTGCCGCAATGATGCAACAATACCTTAAGGTGGAGTTGTGGTTTCAATTATGGTATTGTTATGCCGACTTTGAAGTGGTTTATACTTTTGAGCTGATGACACAGCCATCAGAAGATTGCTATGGAGCTGAAAATCGCTAACCCGAGCGAAGTAACTACGCACTTTAAAGTAAGCACCAGTGACTACCTTCCACCTGACAGTACGTTTTTTAAAGTTTTAAAGTATTCTACATACATTGCATGGCTTGAAAAGATTACAAAACAACACAAAACTTACTTATATGTAACGCGCACGATAAAACTAAGGTTTTCATGATGATCAACGTGTGGACAAATCCCACAGCGATTCTCATCCTCATTGGAGCTTGGACGACGGAGCAATCCCAAGTTAAATACGAGTTGTTATTTTGTGCCAGGGTTCTATTGGGGAATATACGGAGAATTTTTAAATTAAAATATCTCGGATACTGGATTGCGTACTATTGATACTTTAAATTGTAACAATTTAGATACTTTTAAGGAACATTTAAATAGCACTAGATTGTAACTTAGCCTAAATTATTACTTATTGTAACATACTAACTCACGTGAGTTCTACAATTATTACCTATAATAATAATAATGATAATAATAATTGCTGTTGAGTATGTGAGTGTTTTACTTGAAAGGGTCTGTAATGAAGGTTCCACACACACACCAGAACACTAGCTACAGGTGTCCAGGTTAATCACATGTCGCATGCATGAAATATGCGCTTAGACTTCCTTGATATGTTGTCAAATCCCCTACTAGGGCAGAGTACAATATAAGGGAAAATTATTGCTGGGACAGAATGGCCAATCAAAAGTAAATTTGATTGGCCATTTCTGAAATTGCATGGCCATAAGATAGAGGTATACTATCCTGGTGTGTGAAGCACACCCCGTAGTGCGAAGCACAAGCCTTCAAGGGGAGTTAGAGGGCATGCCACCCCAGGAAATTGTTGGAAAGTGGTCACTTTAAGATTGAATCTGAGACCACTTTCAGCTACTTATCACTGAACTTTAGGCCCCTATTTGGTGATTATTAGTTTCTCATCCACCGCCCGCATCCTTCTTAAGCTAACGCATGGTAAGCCATTATTTGCTCTGTGCATGCTCAGAAGAACACGTGATACCAAACCGTTATAATTTTTTGCTGATGAATGCTACACTGCGCTATATATCGCCAGGAGAACTGTTGTTTTCCTTAACAAATCGCTGCATTGCCAGTTGCAATCGTGTTTTATCAACTTCATCAAAGCAGGCCTTCAGTTGACTGTCGAAAAACAGTTGGCGATCACGAAAAGTAGAATCAGCTGGTGAAGGAAACGTTTGTAGTAAGAAAGAAAGACAATTTGGACAAGGTCTATACATCAGTGTGTTAATATTATAAAATAATGGCATAATGGTAATACCCTCCCGCCCGCATCATAATAATTAGAAAGGCTGGATGAGAAACTAATAATCACCGAATAGGGCCTTATGCACATACATTTTACAGAGAATTAATTGTGTTTATTAGTAATACATGTACAAAATTTGTATTGTTACATACATATTTTACAAAAAAAGAAACTATGAATCAATGTATTGTACAGCCAGTTTGTAAATTTAGTTAAGCTAAATGTTTTGCTACAAGTGGTGTTGAGTCAACACAGATTGAATTATAGCTATCCAACTAGCTATTTCTCTTGTAAATTGCAATAGATCAAAACTTACTCTCGAACCTGCTGTGTGCAGAACACTTATTATTATTACTGTGTAAACCTCACAGAGAGTATATCACACAGATAATGGTACAAATGAGTTCTATAATTACAGAGTGGTGGATGTTGAAACACAACATCAAGCTTGATTTCGTTAATATTGTTCATCACATGGTTTTACAGGTACATGTTGTTTGGAGTTGGCTGACTTCACTTGTTGCTTTGGAAAGTAGCTGCTTCCCTCAGAATTATCTTACCATGCTTGATTCTATAACGTTTTCCTTCCTTGTTAAGATTAGCTAGTTCTGCACGAAGTTGTTTGCTCTTTTGTTGTTCTAGTGGAGTCAAGTCAGGTGTGATGAAAATTTTGGTGACGTGTGATGGGTGCTCTTTGCTTCTCAGGTTCCATCGATTGCGAAGGATGGTGAGTGTTTCTTCTCTAGAAGAGAGTGATACCTTGATTAGCCTGGGTTTATTACCTTGTTTTCCAATACGTATAGCATTAGTGATAGAAGCTGATACACCAATATACTGGTTGAATAAAGTGGTTAGATTCTGGATGTCTTCTTTTTTTCTGGCATGTGCTTCTGTTAAGTTTGACTCGGGAACATTATGTACAATCAGGTTTTGTCTCCTCTTTTCCTTTTCTTTTTCTTCCAATATGATGTCAGCAGTCATCGAAGCAATAGATTTGACAGATAAGGGATGTTTGCTGGAGAGTTGAGTAGAGAGCTCTTGTTTGGGTGGCTGACTACTTACTGTAGAGACATTATCCAAATCTTCTACATCATGGCAGTTTAATTGGTAGGACAGGTCATTTATTGTCTCAGCTAAACTATCAAACCTGTTGGACAAAGTATCCTGTACTGATTTTAATTTGTTTTCAATAGTAGTACAAGCTTCTTTAGTTTTGTCATAGGTGATAAGAGCAGTAGGAAGTTTATTGATACACTCACAACAAAAAAAATACAATGTTTTTGGGAAGGTCGCAAAGGTCAACACTTATCCTTGCACAACTTCGGTGCTGATGTCTTTCACACCACACACACACTAGATAGTCATTGACAATTGGTCTATCACAAGTAATACAAGTATCACAATCGTTGATTGGTGTGGTTTCAGGTGAAGTCAAGTAGTGCTCGCGGTCGCGCCTGATTCCTCTAATTACTGGCATGGCAACAGCAAAAAAAAACTTATCACTTCCTCGTCTCTGGAGTTGAATCGAGTTAAACCATACGTTAAACCAACAAACCAGTCACTTTTTTGGTCAAAGAAGAGAGCGAGTCAGTTGCCAACCACTCCCGTGATCACGTGGCTTTCTCGCTTTTATCACCTGCCTTTATTTTCACTCTACAGCCAGTGCTGCATCTCTGCACATTTTCTAACCACGAAATGGCCATCTTGTACTTAATATCGTACCTCCACTTTGCAAATATTAATTACTTTCTTTTCTTCTCCTGGAAAGCACCACTCGTGTAGTCAGTGTAGTGATCGCTTCTTCACAACATCGACTGTAACCCACAATCGATAATTGGGATAAACACAAGGTGCAGTGCTCTAGCTTACGCATCCACATCGAGTCGCATGCTTCGAAGGGATCAAGACTTCAGGCAGCGATTAAGTAGCTTCGGTAAGGAAACGATACGATAATAATAATAACTATAATAATAGCATGTTATTAAGACTAACGATAAAGAATTATAGTTGTGAAAAATTTGGTCGGCACACATGGCCGACCAACGGCTACATTGATCGGTCAACAGCATCACTTGGTCGGAAAATGGCCGATGGCCGACCGTTATATTGTACTCTGTACTAGGGGGTGGGGATTTGACAACGGATTTTGCTCAAGTAGCGGGGAATTTGACACCATGATTTTTCTAATCTGTATTCCCTTCCCGGAGGTGGGGCATGACATTGACAAGTGTACAGTATAATAGCAAAATTATTATTATCCCCTATAGTGACTAGACTATATAGACATAATAGCTTACAATAATATATGTATGCGGCACCGACTGGCTTACACGAGGGCTTAATTAGCTACACATTCGAGTCACACGGAGACACGAGTTGGCTAATAAAGGAGAACGAGTCGTTATAATCTCAGTAAATCAGCACTGCAAACTCGGATTTTTTCCGCGAAATAGAAACATATAAATGGACATGACACACGTACATACTGAAAACTGCACCATACTACTACTTATTACCTAACTATATACTTATTACTACCTACGTACTTAACTTAACTAATGTCAAAGTCAGATTTAGGATGATCTCAGTTAGCTACAGCAAGCAGCTATACTACGTGCGTTAGTTAATCAGCCGTTATGTCGATATTTAATCGATAAGCTAATTTGCATAATAGAGCATTGTATATCGATATCAGCAGTTATGTCAATATTTGATCAGTAAGCTAATTTGCATATTGGACATTGGATATCCGCACCGAGAAATCGGATATAGGACTTGAGATTTGGGATTTCGAAATTGTCACTTGGCTCGACCTCCAGGGCCACCGTAGCATTATGACATAATGCTACGGTGGCTCTGGAGATCGCGCCAAGCATAATGATATTGTTAGGCGCAATCTGAATTTGCGCAGTTTATAAATTTCGCTGCGCATTTTGTGAATTCATAAAATGCACAACAATTTATAAATTGTTGCGCAGTTTGTGAACTACCGTAAGAGCTGCGCATTTTATGAACATCAACTGGATTCTGGTCCATTCAGCGTACCGCCGTTATGATTCAAGTGCATATCATAGCTGCTTTCAGGGAGGAATAACAGGCTTCTTTACCCCTTTGCTATGTGATGTTACTGTATAAATTTTATAAGGCCTTCTGGTATAATGGCTCTGCCTTTACCAAGTACTTTAATCATCATAATAATAATATATTTACTAGCTGAAGGGACATGCATGGATAAAGACGCATTCTAGCTACATTGCAGATCTCTCCCTTAAGGTTCCTTTGCGTGCTTGCAGCGTGCTCAAGTTGCAGCTGGCCTGGATAAGGTCTTTCTCAGTTTTGCCCTCTGCATACTACAACAGCATTTGTAGTAGCTAGCAGGTTCATCTAGTTTCGTTCAGCTGATATTGATGGGCACATGTACAGTCCAGCCTGCATGTATGTTTTTCTATAGCATTTGTCCTGCACAAACACTGTACATGCATGTTCCACCAGCTATGAAATGTATATCAGCACATAAGGTTTGGTGCATTGTAACTCGTGTCCCAACATCATATTTTTAATGTCCAGTTTACATGGTACATATACTTATAGTTTCACTCTCACATTATCCCATGCATGTAGATGTAACAACACACAGCTACATAATGTCACCTCATACAGCTATTAGTACAAACATATAGTGTTTGGAATCAGGTATGCTGTGTTACACACATAGGCGGCGGAAAGGGGGGGGCTAGGGGGCTAAAGCCCACCCTCAGAATGATATCACACCAAAATTATCTTTCTTGGAGTGGGGCTGAAAACCGTGATAAAGATCGAGATACTCTAATAGAGCAGTCACTATAATAAAGTAGTCAGTGTGTAGCGAGCTATGTAAGGATTTTTATGTAGTTTATCAGCTAGAAATGGTAGCTGGTGAGGTGGAAAGCTCTTGTCAGTTGGTTGTGACCTTTTTTTTTTTGGTCTCACCTTACCAAACTATAGAAATAAGTCTGGGTCAGCCCAGCCCCCCCTCATATCAACTACTTCCTCCACCGCTGGTTACACAGGTAGCTAAGTATACTCCAATACATAAGTTACAAAGGCACAGCTCTATTTGATCAATTTTGATGAACAGCAAGACCTAGAAAAGTTATATCCACTTTCATCTTGCCTGGTGTAACCACATGTCTTCGTAGACACCATTCATGGTACCATACCCCTGATGAGCAACTATTGCACCTGACCTATGGAATCCACACACAAATACAAATTTGTTTGCATAACTAGACCTCACCATGTCAGTCATATCATCATCCAAACTAATCATTCCACAAGAATGACAATAGTAATCAAGTGATTCTAAATAAACAAACGTTATCTGTTAATAATGCATGTGCATGACACATCTTAACTCATCAGAATATACAACAGACTATGAAAAAATTCACGGATTTACCAAGAAATCCAACTATTCACCAAGAAGGTTAGAACAATATAGATATATACAAACGTGTATATGTTTACTTAATGGTACAATTGAGTACACAGAATGTGATGATGTATATTGAACTGTTTGCTGAAGCAATTTAATAGGTGTATAATTATAATAATTTTTGTGGCATAGTCTAACTTATTTCAATGCATTTCATTTTAAACAAAGGATAGTTGAGTTTCACTCAGTGGGTAGTCTGCACAAACAGAGTAAGTCAAATAGTCACAGTTAACTGAAAACAGGTGCCATACTTCATGTATTCATCTGGACGTACCCCCAACAATAATTAGGCCACTAAACTTTGTTTTCAGCCATGTTCAGCCAGTTACACAGCATTGCATGGGAATTAAGCTCCTCTGGAACCATTCCAGTTCACTACAGTAACAGAAAATACAGATAACTTCTGTTACACGTGTAGAGAAGCCATTACGTGAAGCTATAGCTACCACAAATCAACATCTTCCACTGTCAGCAAAGATACATAAAAGAAGACTCAAGTAGGACCATGATGTTTGCATTATAAGTACTGCGGTATGCCAAATTAAGATACCAAGCAATGTTGAACAGTGAAGAAATCAGGGGGTCTGTTCCAGGTAGTTGTAAAGCGAAGTACCGTGTGAAAATACACACATAGCTAGGGGGTCTGGAGGCATGCTCCTACAGATTTCTTCTGAGATCACTTACTGACTGCTCTATTAGAACAAATGATTGTTATATAAATCTTTTTCCAAACTAATATATCAGAAAATTGATAGGCGGGCTCCATAAATTGATAGCTGGTTGCTATGCCTATGGGGATCACAAAGGTTTGGTCTCTTGCAAAAATATCAGCTAAAATCCAGCCTGACTTGTCCTTCACTACAGCTTGGCATTATTACAAACTTGGGAACTTGATTACCTGTTCAGTGTTATAAAATATTGCTATATAATTAACCACCCATCTCCACAATGTCCAGGTCTTATGGCTAATGGCTATAAATTTTTGCGATGCTTGAGAATATGATAGCATACATAATTCACTATACTTCCATACCTCTGTAAGTATTTTCTTGTAGTCTACATGTCCATTTTCAGTTGAATGCACATGCTCTATTACATCATAAAAATTCTCAACTGTTGCAACTAAACGATGGTGGCCTAAGACAGTTTTGTCATTCTCATTCTGTAATTACAGAATTTTGTGAAGGGCAGGCACAAACAAAGCAGGTTTAGTTTCTTACCCTTTGCTTGGCAAGGCAAATGTAGAACATCTTCCTGAACTTCACTGCATGAGCTCTGGGTTAACAAAACAAACCGGCTTCCAGTTTGTTTCAGCAATGAATATCATTTCTTTCCACTCCATTCAAAATGTCTGTTATCTTCTGCACCTTCTCCTCCGTTAAGTTACTGTTTTGCTTTTGGAGGTGTGATTGGGATCAAGATATTTTCCTCCACAGAAGGTCTCTGTGCGTGACCCCTGGCCTTTCCGACGTATCTCCGAGAGCAAGACTCATAGTGATTCGAAACTCACACCTCGCATACACTGCCACGAGGAAATCTCGTGATCCAACACTTGGAACGACAGTAGGTCGGCAACCGATACAACAGTAATGTGTCGCATCTCGCGTTGCCCCTTGCCATATGTCAATACGGCAAGTACGACACCTGCGCAATTTATAAATTGTTGCGCGTTTTATGAATTCACAAAATGCGCAACGCAATTTATAAACCGCGCAAATTCACAGATTGCGCCTAACAATATCATTACTTTTTGTCGCAGTTAACTCTGCTTTACTTGGACGCGCATTTTTTTACAGCTATAAGCTGTTTGGATGGGTATGTGCTACGGCGAGACTACTAGTAGACTCCACATGATAACACCTGCAATATAACACGCGATAGCCATGCGCGGGAACGCCTACTTGTTTTAGCATTTTTCCTTTTTTTAAAACCTGGGCTTGATGGACTGCCCTTGCCTACCACCCCCAGCACAAATAAAGGCACGTGCTGGATAACTGTAAAAGACAATAGAAAAACAGAGTAACGCACGTGCTGGACAACTGTAAGACTTGTTTTTGCATGCCAATCCGCCCGCTTATTATTATTATATTATTATTATTACTGTGTAAACCTCATGCAGAGCATACAACACAGATAATCATACAAATGAGTGCTATAACAAATAGTGTGCTAGTTTATCTTTAAATTCATCTAAATCGTTTACGATACCTGAAGTGTAAAACCGACTTGCTCCGTTGCGCCGGTAGTGCATTCACAGTTATTCAGGTTGACAGGTACTCATACACGATGAATACTGATAGGACGACTACTAGAGATTGGCTAGGAACACAAAATGAAGTTCAGTTTTTCATTCACTCCTCCTCAGCGGAACCACTCAGTATCATTGGTGTGAAGAACACCTCGCAGTGCACTATTCAAGTGCGCGCTAAGCCTCTACGCGACATAAAGGTCAGTTATGCATATGACTGTAAATGAAGCGTCTTGCTAAACGAATTTGTTCTTGCTAAGATACGTGTTGAAGAAAAAACTTTCCACTGGTGAGAATACAGCTTTTATAGATACCACTGTAGTTACGTGACTTGCACGTGCTGTTGTAACTCTGTTAAGTCATGCAACACACTGTGTCCAAGTGTTGCTGCATTTTACGAGCCAATAGCTCTCACAGAGTCACACATTTAATGTACCTATCATGTATTGCCCCGCTCCCTCGGCGAAGGTGGGGCTTTACGGGGGGAATTGACATGCGCCACTATGGGGCATTTGATAGCAATTCATTAAGCGTCCAAGTATGTTTGTTGTGACTTTCTTTGCTATAGATGCCGAATCCCCACATTGCAACTGGGGCCAATGGTGGAGATTTGACATGATAGGTTTGCCCCACTATGGGGGCATTTGACATTCAGCTGTGTCAAATCCCCACTATAGCCCCATATATTTCCTGGCAAGGGGGAGTGGGGCAATACATCGCTAGGTACATAAAACCTCACTGAGCACATGCAGGACATGCTTGTCACTGTAGTCCCATTTTAGCTATTGCAATCATTTTCAACTACAAGCTAAACAATCACAACTTGGGTACATCAAACCAACACTCCTACCTTGGTGTTATATTGGACAACAAACTATCATGGTCTCCACATATTAGTAATATAGCTGCTAAGGCCAATAGAACATTAAACTTCTTGAAACGCAACCTGAGTTGCTGCTCGTCTAACATCAAAGCAACAGCCTACCTTACGATAGTACGACCGTCAATGGAATACGCTTCAGTCATCTGGGACCCATACCACCATAACAATATTCAACAGCTAGAGAAAGTACAGCGTAGGGCAGCTAGATGGGTCCTAAATGATTTCAATCGATTCAGCTCAGTCACAGCTATGTTACAGCATCTTTCTTGGCCAAGCCTTCAGCTGAGACGTAAAATATCCAGATTACAAGCACTTTTTAAAATTATACATCAAGATTATTCACTGTCAATTCCTCCTCATTTTATTTCAATGACAAGATCCACCAGACTATATCACCCACATCGTTTTATTCTACCAAATTCATCTACCTATGCATACCAACAGAGCTTTTTCTCCAGATCAATTAAGGATTGGAACAACTTACCATCTTCCATCATTGAGAGCAACAATATTGACTCTTTTTCAGCGGAACTGCAAACATTGTATGGAACTCAATAACTGTAATCTTTGTAACTACGTAGCTAAATTCATTTTATGATTGCTTTTTTCCTGAGCATATCAGCTGTGCTGCCTGCTCAGTAACAATAATAAAAATTAAAAAAATCGTCAAACTTGCATTTTACAAAGTATTTGATGAATGCATGTACATTTGACTGTGATGAAATGGGTCATGTAGTGCTGCCTATTAGGTCAGTTTAGTTTTTATCCCGGGCTAGATGTAATGCCCTTTCCTACCACCCCAGCACAAGAGGCAAACGTGCTGGACAAGAACTGAAAAGCGAGACATCTAAAGGTCCCTAGGGCCCTTTCTTAGGCCCATTTCCGGGGAAGCATCTAGTGATCTAAACGAGAGGAAGCGGCTTCCACGGATGCACATCGTCGCTGACCTCAACAGGGAGAAAGAAAGGGTACAGCGAATCCACGCTAAAGTACTACTGTACGATAAAGCACCACGTTTGGAAAGGAGCTCAGCAAGCCGGCGATAAAATGTGATGGCTTCCCTCCCCATGCCCCCAGTTGTGGCAAATACCAATGGAGTAAAGGATGCAAACTCCACCTCACGGACACAGTCACCATTTAGAACTGGACTACAGTCATTATTGTAATTGTGTTACATGTATTCGGGCAAATCTGAGCACACCAGCAGGGCTGACTGCTCAGTAATAATAATAATCATAATCACCATACTCCCTCTTCTACATCTCATGATGCCTATACACAGATGGTATCGAAACATTGCGGTAGCTTTGTGCGTTTGGGTGAAAAACCCTTACATCGAAAAAGGCACTTTTCCGCCGTCCCCAAAATCCGCGTGCATGAATGTCAGCCCTGGCATCATCTTGGCAGTTAGCTGATCGAGGGGTAAGTTCTTCGCCACTCAGGGATTGAAGTGGTGGCTGAATTGCAACATTAGTACAAACATTTGAAAGTAATTCAGCAGTTGTATCACGCAGGTCATTGTGGCGAACAAAGGTCAAACCACCATGTCGACAGATCATTGTATGATCAGCAGTGAAAGGTGAGCCACTCACACAGTGGCTAGGAGTATTTAATAAAGTCCATCCTTATCGCAGGTGAAGAGCATCCCAGAACTCCTGCTTTGTCAGATGGTAACCCTGGTCTTGCAGTGGTAAAGCCAGAAGCCAAGAAGAGGCTCCAGGTTTACTATTCAGATCAATAGCTCTTTGAAGCTGTGAAGAGAGACCATTTCTGATCTCAAGAGCCCGTTTCTTAGAAGCCTCACGCCGGTGATGGTTATTATTATTATTATTTATCTAATTTGTCAAAATGACAGGGTGGCACCAAAAGTAGTCTGGCACCGCCCGCCCCTTCGCAAAAAGTAAGGGTCTGGTGAAATACAAATACCTAATCATTTCAAAAGGAATTCAATTAGACAGCACACGTAATGCTTGTTACGTCAGATGATTGCCCTTCAATTCGAACAAAAGCATTGTGTTGCCAAGGCGATTTCAGTGTGAACGTCATTGGCATGCACTAATTGGCTAGCGCCGAATCTGGGCGCTAGAAATGATTTAGTATCTGTATTTCATCAGACCCTTACTTTATGCGAAGGGGCGGGCGGCGCCAGACTACACCAAAAGGTGAACCTGAGTCTTGATGGATCGAGTATCTGGGGGATGAGCATGTGCTACCTGACTAATAATCAAGTCTTTTAGTGGTGCAGTAATTCGCAGGGAAGCATCAAACTGAGATTCACAGAAAGCTGTAGGGTCATCCATACCGAGCCCACCGAAACGACATGGCAGAGAGAACAACTCACGTTCACCGGTAACGCATGCAACATGTCCACCGGTGAACGTCAGTTTAGTTATTATATGCTGTGTTTAATGAACAGTAACCAAGTAGTGCATAATGTTTTGCAAAATCAAGTATATAAGCATGATGTATAAGCTAAGAATATAATATGAGAGTTAATTATGCTATAATAACATCCTACCTGTATTAATGTGTTTGTTGTTTGTGCTATAGCCTTCTCCACCGAGCAATTTCAAAGCTTGTGTGAGTTGATGTGCTTGTGCGGTATATGTGTATATATAAAGTTGTCAAAGTGTCGTCACATAGAGTAGCCAGTTGTGTTGTTAATATCCTTTCTAATAATCAATATTGTTACTATTAGTTTCTAGACTCAGTAACTGGTCGCTGCCAAGAACTGGACACTAATGTTGGTCACCGGATGTTACTATTACCACAACTATGGATGTTAAGGGTACCAGACTACGAGTGTTATGTGAGTAGTTACTAGTAATAGTGTTAACTTGTTGTGATATGTATTATTACAGAGTTATGAGTTTGAAGTCTGTAGTGACTCCAACAAGGAAGTCGTGGGTAGAGCAAGTGTCCTACCTCAACAATTGAGGAATTTGGAGGGAACTCTTACACTAACTTTACATGATGCTGACCTACGTCCTGTTGGGACTATATCAGGTCAGTAAATTAGGAAAGAAATGATGTGTTACTATATTAAGCAGTGGATTACATCGTGGTGCTGCCCTGTGATTCATTGGCTGACTGGAAAATCAATGACCAATGGAGGGTGTCTAAACTACATCAGTGGGTGGGTCATTCTATGATTATAGGACATCGTGGTAATGGGATGACATTCTGTCTTAATCAGTAAGTGTTTACTATGCTAGACACCATGCACATAGCTTGACCTTCTCACTAGTGGTGTGCGATGTCAGGATTTTCATTTCGATATCGATACGATAATAGGGTAAACATCGAAATTTCGATTCGATTTTCGATAATTTTTAATTGTGTGGGTGGAGTATAATTATTGTAAAGTCACATCGGGAGTACCACAAGGCTCAGTTTTGGGTCCTACCTTGTTCTTACTGTACATAAATGATATAACTGAGGGTATTAGTAGCCAAATGAAACTCTTTGCAGATGATTGCTTAATATACAAAGTTATTCACAGTTCAACAGACCATCAAACACTCCAACAAGACTTGACAATACTGTCAAAGTGGGCAGATAAATGGCAAATGGCTTTTAACATCAGCAAATGTAAGATAATGCAAATTTCTAATCACCATAACAAAAGTTTATTTTCGTATGTAATGAATGGCACCTCACTGGCAGTTACAGAACAACATTTGTATCTTGGAGTAAAGTTACATCACAGACTTTCATGGAAGCCACATATAGATTACATCTGCAATAAGGCAAACAGAGCTGTTGGTTTTTTGCGACGAAATCTTCAGCATTGTCCTAGCCATCTACGTGAGCTAGCATATAAACAATTTGTCTTGCCTATTTTAGAGTATTGTTCCCCAATATGGGATCCATATCACCAAACCAACATAAATCAAGTAGAGATGGTCCAACATAGAGCTGCTCGTTTTGTCACAGGTCAACCATGGAGACGAAATAATAGAGACAGCATCACTAACATCCTTGAAAACTTGCAATGGCCTACACTACAAGAATGTCGCAAATCAGCTAGACTACTATATAAAGTACTACATGATTTATTAATTATACCGAACTGTTATCTCCCATTTAAATCTACTGTATTACGGACCCGACACTCACACAACTTTAAACTAGTACCTTACCAACCAAGAATTGATGTATATAAATATTCCTTCCTCCCAAGAACTGTACCAGAATGGAATAGATTAGATGCTGAGATTATTGAGACTGACTGTGTTGAAGAATTTAAGCAAAAATTAGCCCCTTTTATGTATATAGTTAAGTAACTTATCGTAATTGTATATATTTTTATAGTTTATTATTGTAATTGCACATATGTATATAATTAAGTAACTTGTCGTAATTGTACATACTTATATAGTTAAGTAACTAATTGAAATTGTACACATGTAATTGCACATCAGCATTATACTCCTGGAGGGTCCTGCTGATTAACAATAAATAATAATAATAGTAATTGCGTGGGCGGCCGATATTTATAAATATGTTTCAAATACAATTTACACTCCAAAACCATTGCATAGAAGCCTAGAAAACTGGTAGACAAGCTTTTTAAGTGGCTAGATTGTACAGAACCAACCTTCATTTCTAGCCTGATCGCGCAATCACATACTAAATGCTGTTGATTTATCAAAATATTCTTTAATATTTCGATAATTATCGAAAATTTTCGATTCGAAATCTGCTAAAGTGGTATAGAAATCGATACGATAACGATATTGACAAATTATCGCGATATCGATATTTTTCGATATATCGCACACCACTACTCACGTCCTATACAGGGACAGTATCTGTCAATGAGGTATACCATAGGGGGTTGGACATGCCTTAAGCACCACCTAAATTATTTACCTTAATTGCATAGTTTATTTGCTATTTCACATGACCCTCAATGACAGATACTGTCATTGAGGGACATGTTTATGTATGGCATTGCACCTAACTAAATTGATGCTTGGTGCCATTTTCATGGAGTTCGTGGTGAGTAATGTAGTGGCTGTGGGATCTTCCTAAAGTATTCCAACCTCCTCTACAACTATACCAGCTAATGCAGTGAGTCAAAATCTACTACTGGTGAAAAATAACTGTTATTAGGGTTGATCAATTAATCCTTCTAAAGATCAACTGAGGTGTTATCTTAACCATTGCTGACTAGCTTCCCTACAAATATTATAAGCACAATATTTTCTCATCCAAACGGCTGAAAGCTTTTACTTCATTCCTGTAAACAAATAGGACCTTTATTTGAGACTGGTTTATTTTGGATAGTCCAGTGGCGCCTGGCATTGTATCATCTGTAAATGCAACTCCATAGCGACTTCAGTGCACTTCAAGATGTAGCATTCTTCGTCACTGTATCCAGATTTGTTTCGACAAAATCATGCTCAATTGTGAAGATTGGTTCACAATTTTATCAAGAAGCCATAACATACATTGGTCATTGAAGCCAATAAAATGTACCACAAATTAGATCCAATTATTGGTTTGCTGAATAAGGTAATGTTGGTTACAAATAACTAAATTATGGGCTCCTGATGATACTGTACATATCTGCATGAACACAAACTTGCATGGACTACTTGGTCATGTGATTACTCATAGCTCGCACTTTCATTCCTCAGATGGCTGTAAACTCAGCCTGAAGCAGCAAGGGAAAGAATTAAAACAATCAATAGCCTGGGCCTCAGACCAGTTGTCTATTTTCCAATTGTGCTGGAAGCCTCCAGCTTGTAATCATGGCTTATATTGGTACCTGTAACTATATTATCATACACAACATAATCACTAGGTGTTTCTGGTTTATTTTCTTGAGCATGCACATCACATGTGCTGCACACAATCTACCATTTGTATGGCTTTTAGTTACAATTATTAGGGAGTATTCATTTCATTAACTTTTTGGAGCTTCTGTATATCCTGATTACATTTACTAGTGGTTTATGTCCTCTTACACAAGCAATGGGTTTGGTTATTAATAGGGTTGAAACGATCTTTTTTTTTCTAGAGTTAACCCTCTCACCATCGCAACTACCATATGTAGGGACCCGCCGATTATGCTCATAATTTTACCTATTATGCTATGCTGCACTGCTCAAAAATTCACATATTATGCTTAAATTAATGCTCAATATTTACTTATTATGCTCGATTATGCTTAATGTCCATGTCTTAGTTCATATGCTTTGCTACTAGTTTAACACTGTATAGAAAGAAAAAAATGAGTGGCTGGAACACAAATAATAAATTCTTGCTGCACGCCTGCATGTAAGAGAAAAGATCAATATACTCTAATAGAACAGTCAGTTTGATGATTGTTCTATTAGAGTTACTGACTGCTCTATTAGAGTACATTGATCTTATTTTGCAATTGTCATTTTTCCAGCAAGAATTTACACTATCGTACAAATATTTAACCTATTATGCTGGCATTATGCTCAACGCTTTTAGGTACCTATTATGCTCAAAATTATGCCAGCATTATCGGCGGGTCCCTAGCCATATGCGATTATATATGGTGGTTTCGATATATAAATGCCTGTAGCATCACATTCTAAATGCTCTGTAACTTCAGTCGTATTGATGTGTACAACATGGAATGTTAAACAAATAATATAATAAACTTAAAATTTGAGGAAGCATGTCATTATGTTGTGCATTATATGATGTGTAAGGTCAATATTTCTGAGGTCATGTACAGCTCAAGGGAAGGGTCAGTTCAATACATATGCACTAACGGTTAAAGTACAATTCAGTCCATCTATAAAAACACCAATAGTACCCAGTCCAATGGTCACTCCTTATGCCAATGGTGATATGATGAGGTGATGAAATGTTGTAAAATTAACTGATGGAGGAGTAAAACATGGTTGTGGGCCTGGTGGTTGGTACATACCACCATAATCAATTAACTTAGCACTTACTAATGTTGTGAGATTAGATGTTGTATCATTAGTTTCATTTTCTTTCTCCCATTCATATGAGAGCAGTCACAACTAAATGAAGTATAACATAGTTTGTAACACTGCAAGAGGTATCTATTATTTGTTGTGTGTTTTTAGGCCAACGGACACAATAGAGAACACGATAGCTTCTTTTGAGAAAGCCACTGAACTGGTAAGTGTATAAACACTTTATACTGCTGAACTCATCTCAGTATTGTGTTGCATTGTAATTTCATGGCTGACACAGGCATGAAAAGTCTGTCATACTTTCACATGTGTTGCATCACTATCTCTGCTGCTGTAGGGAGCTATTGGTGTAGAGTTTGATGTTCAACTGACTAAGGACCTGGAACCAGTGATTTATCATGACTTAATGATCAGTCTAAATGTTGCTCCAGTGAGTTGTGAGGTGGATGTTCATAAATAATACATGTGATGGACACTTAATCTCATTGTGGAAACTGTCCACAGCTTTGTTATTTGTTGTATGTGACTATTACAGTGTATGAAATAACTTTTTGCTGCAGTTACTGTATAATCCATTACAGGATCACTATTTTGATGTTCTGTTGAAAGATTTGACTTATGACCAGATTAAATCTTTTAAGGTAGAAAAAATGAGAACGCAAAGCTAGATGTTTGTCATTATGTATCATGTTTTTCAGCTTTCCAGCAAAGATAAATCTCGGAGCCCATTATCATCTTCAGGTAAGTGTTAGTTAGTTATGTTATTGTACCACGTCACAAGTGTGATGACGAAATTGTCATCATGCGTTTGAACGTGAAATGTGTGTACTATGTGGAGCAGGTTTTGATGGTTTAGCACCAACCAGTAGCACTCTACCCCCCACCAGTGCTGTATGGTAGCTATTCCATGGTAAAAGCCTTAATCCACTCCAGCCACCACCAGCCAATACAATAGCTCAGGGTGTGTGTACAATGCTTGTACTGTGTCATACAAACCACAGGAGTTGAGCTGGGTGGACACAGCAAGAATAAAGTGTTTCCACATCTCAGAGAGGTGATGTTGACATGCACTCATTATTGTACCGTAGATCAGAAAACCTCCATTACTAAGGGGCCATTAGAATTTTGGTCGTAGCTAAGTAGGTGAGGACACAGAGAAGCTATTGCTATCCAAAGACATGTGGGTTTTCTGATCAGTGGTAGTTACCTACTTGCTGTATGCCATTTAGCTGGGAATTTTTAAGGGGTTAAAGTCCGATGTTCAACTACAGCTAGCTGACAATATCCAAACCTTTTCTATACATTTAACATGTCCAATTTTCCCCTTTGAAGATTTCTAGCTAAGTGGCAGTTGCGTAAGTTACTCCTATTCTAATTTGGTCGCCTGTGCCATACCAAACTATATATATATATATATATGCTTCTATTGTTAGGTCACATGTATGCATTGTCAGTTTATACAGGTGACCTTATTAGGCAGGTTTATGTACATTCATCGTACAATCTCCAAGGGCTGTTATGAGGTGTGCCTGCATGTGTATACCGGAAGTTATTTCAATAGAAAAATAAATATTTCATTTCTTGAAGGACTATTCTAAACATTGTACCATAAGCTCTATTAAATGACTAAAATATGAGCTACCAGAGTGAAGCATGTTATACAATGCCACTTTATAACATGCGTGATGTGTACCTGTAGATCAGATGGTAAATGACACATCACTGTGTGCTCATGTGTAGGTACTGAAGGAACTTCCAGAGTCCGTTTTCTTCAACGTTGAAGTGAAATATCCCCTCCCTAAGACGGTAAAGTATTTTGTGTATGTACTGCATGTGTGATCATATTTGTGACCCGCTGAGCGAAAACCCGACTTGTTTGCATTTTTCTTGAACTTCATTTAAAGGGAGGGAGACATGGAATTTTAAAATTCTTTTTTTTTATTTCATTACTGTATTGATTTAATACCCTTGTGTATAGTTGTACATTTTTAAATTTAATTTACTGTATGATTTGTTAATGAAATACACGATCAAAAATGTTTCCGGAGTAATCATACGTTATAACGCGTCATAACGCGTCATAAGTTGCTGACATCAGAGGGGGAACGCTGCGTGAATGAAGTATACATTCCATGGAAGAATCAGATCTTATTAGTAATTCAGTCACGTATTAGAGTGAAGTAATAGGTATAGAAAGACTTTGTTATGGATACTTCCAAGTCGTCAACGGACTCCTGCTGTACTACTGGCTTGAAATCTCAGTTTGATTGATCATAGATTGATTCCCAAGATATTTCCGATGAATATAGTGACGTTTCCAGTTTGGTCTCTAGCAACGAAATGAGCATTTTCAGCGAAGATACAGACTATCACGAAGATACTGAGGAGATAGCTGGAACCTCTCTTGAACCTTACCAATTGGAGCCAATAGATGCTAACCTCAATGCTAACGCTAGTGATACAGATCAACTGACTGAGGATGAATCATCGTCTGATGAAGAGCTACTTGAGAAATTGCCCAATGATATGAGTTGGTATGACTGTTCTACCACTACTTGTCACCTAATAATACAATTCCTACAGGTATCACTGTGGCAATTGTAAGATGATGCCCACTAAAAGAGAATGTATATGTATATGCAGTAGAGCATGATGTACTATAGAAACAAGAGCATCATGGCGTTGGATACGTAGTGGGCCATGAGAGCAACCAAGAAGATGGTCACCAAACTGATCTATGACAGACAAACATGTACAAAGTGGTAACAATGGGAAAAGAGGAACACCCAACCATAAACGGACAGCGATAACAAACTCATGTGGAGAAAAGGCCAAACCCAATGTTGGTTGAGGGATGGCCTTCAGCCAGCCACTGCTGACACCAGAGGAGTGAGCAACAGCACGTAAACGAGCCTGGTCACGGATTGTGGAGGTGTTGAAAATGCTTGCAAATAATTGATCATCAAGGGAAGCCTGTAAGTCATTTTGGGAAGATAAGTTAGAAGGCAAGATGGATAGACTTTGGAAATAGGAGATAGCACAATTTTCACCTGGAAAAAAAAGTCTTCTAACTTTGATGAAGTCGATAGAGCACGATTGCAACTGGCACTGCAGCAATTTGCTAAGGAAAACAACAGTTCTCCTGGTGATATATAGCGCATTGTAGCGTTCATCAACAAAAATTATAACAGTTTGGTATCACATGTTCTTCTGAGCATGCGCAGAGTAAATAATGGCTTACCATGCGGTAGCTTAAGAAGGATGCAGGCGGTGGATGAGAAACTAATAATCACCAAATAGGGGCCTTATAGTAACATTTCTAAAAATGTTATATATAGTATTAGTTGTACATAAGAAAATCTTTTAGTTTTAGTTATAGTTTTAGTAATCTTTTCCAATTCTTTTTAGTTTTAGATTTAGTTTTAGTAAAATATTCTGTTGTATTTTATTATAGTTATAGATTTAGTTATAATATGGATTTGCTTTTAGTTATAGTTTTAGTTTTAGTTAACTAATACATATTTGCCTTACTAAAAGTACTTTTAGTTTTAGTTATAGTTAACTAAAACAACACTAATTAAAACATGAGTAAAATTATTTATGTAGGACACATTTTTTATCTAATGTATTTCAGTGGCATTTATATAATAAAAAAATAGAAATATGCAAACAAGTTGAGTTTTCGTTCAGCGGGCCACATTTTTGTGTATAGTGACTTATGTATTGTGTTAGGATGGTGAGGAGTGTGACTATTTCCCATACGTCAACCGTAACACAATTGCTGATGTAATCATCTCTACATTATACCAATATGGTTCAAAAAGGAATATGGTGATGTCAACATTTGATCCATCACTTTGTACAATGTGAGAGGTTGATAAC
Source organism: Dysidea avara (assembly GCF_963678975.1). Classification (NCBI taxonomy): domain Eukaryota; kingdom Metazoa; phylum Porifera; class Demospongiae; order Dictyoceratida; family Dysideidae; genus Dysidea; species Dysidea avara. The sequence goes on from NC_089280.1 coordinate 29,725,783, forward strand.
ATCACTGATTACTAAATGATTAACTCTTTCAGGTTACAATTGAAACAGCCGCAAATTCCAGTCTTCTTCTTAACGGAGAACAAATCATTGAAGTATCCCTTAGCTGTTGACATAAGGAATCATTCTGCTTGTGATGCAGTTGCTTTTTCAAAGTCACAAAACTTTGCTGTAAGTGTTACTGTGATTGTACAGAACTTCTAAGACCACTTTCATTACTTTGCTAGTATAATACTTTAATCTGTCAAGTCAAGTCAAGTATGTAAAAAATAACCAATAAGGAGACCAATAGCTATGTGTGTGCTTTTAAGAAATGTTCAACTGTGTGTAATTTTACACACTACTGATGTTACTATATGCTATTCCTATACATATGTGCCTGGAGATTATACATTCAACATTGGTCTATTATGTTACAGGGTATTAGTGTATGTGTTGATCGGGTGAACAACCTGTCAGAAGTTATCAATTTAATACACAATCATGGACTGTTTGTAATGACATGGGGTGAAAATAACAGTGTGGAGGAATCTGAGTCATGGCAGAACAGCCAAAAAGTGACTGCCATAATGTGTGACAGGTAATGACTAGCTGTGTTGTTGTGTGGTGTGTAGAGAAGTGGTAATGCAGCTAGGCATGATGTCTTTTCTGTCAGACACATTTCCTATAGAATCTGTGATTCAATTGTTGATAAGATGGCCATGTGGCCATGTTTTTCCTTCTGATAATACAGAACAAGTAGTTCATTGAAATTCTTGCAACTGTGCCTCAAGGGTTGCACCCTATAGTTACATAGTTGGTTAGTAAGTAAACTACAGAGAGTAAAAGACATCATTATGCTTAACACCTGTAAAACACATTAGTTATCACACACATTGGATAATTAGCAGCCACCTCATTAATAGCATATTCTGTAGGTGGACCTATTAATGCCATTTCACTGTAATTAAAATTATCACTTGTGGTATGTATTACTAACGTCATCCCCACTGTAGGATTCCTACACAAATCACAAAATAGTGAGAAGTTGATGAAGACAGCTCAAGCTATGTGAACACATAAACCAGGACATGTATAACGTAATTTTTAACCTGTTGCATATATGGCTTTATTCACTTATTTATTTTAATGTATGGTTTAAATGGCTATAAATTTATTTGTACATTTCAAGTCAGTGATCACTATATGTGACTGGATTTTGGAAAAACCATCCAAATTACACATTGAAAGTTTCGAGATAAACTTTAAAGAATTCAAGCCAGCATAACTCTCCAAGGATAGCAAGCACATGTATGAAATTCACACAAAAGATGCATCAATCTGTTACCTTTCAGACCACTTCCAGTACTTGCAGCTGCTCACAGAGTTTCCCGCCAAATAAGATAGAAAACCTGAGCAGTTGGACAAGGAGGGTGGGGGTGGGCAAGCGTTAGACCTCAAAATGGCGGCAGACCATGATTGGAGTCCAGAGACGAGATTACATGCAGGGCTGTACTGGCTCCTTAGTGCCTGATATGTAGCAAAATCCACAGAAAAACGTCTGGCCAACAATATCAGGCTGTCCACCAGTAAACCACTGATTATTCTTGCCAAGCCAGGTCCTTCACAAGGCCTAAAACTGCCATTTGAGGACATCTGTTGAAACCAGCCTCGAGTAGTTGAGTGATACTGAGTGTCAAAGCTATTAGTACAATAGTGTAGCTATCCACTGGAGGTGTTAGTTTGGTTTTGCCTGATGTGCAATTTGGATTAGTTTTGTAAAATCTGGTCACATATGGTTTGAGTCTAGTATGTTTTAAAATTTGTGCATCATGCTTTTTGGCATCATCAGGAAGAAAAGAACATGCAGACAGTCGAAACAGCAAACTTACTGAGGAAAATAAAGGCAAATATTTTGTGTTGAGGGTGTAGTGGGAACCACATGACATGGATGCACCATATCATACAGTACAATAGTACTTTATAGTAGGGACGATGAAGGTGTGGGCGTGGTCCACAAAGAAAAATCACAAAATCATATTTAGTAATCCTTCACGGCCATTTCACAGTATTGGTCAAGTATAAACAAGCCCAAATGTGTCTTCAGAACTACCCGAAACGTTTCCGACAAGGTGCTACGAAATTTTTTTAAAACATTATTTTAGCAAATTTTCTACTGCCTCACTGCCTGCCTCACTGATGCTTTCAGTCAAGCGTAGCGGAAAACTGGCTACAGCTACAGCCTTGCTTCTTTGGCAGAAACACTTCAAATTTTGTGGAGAAAAAAACTTTCACAATATTAAATACCTACGATGTGTACACTGCTGTCTTACTGTTTTATCTTCTTTATCGTGGCCATTTCTCATGGGTACGGCCTCCATCAAAGCACGCACACCACAGCGCCCTAACATATTGGAATAAACGTGTAGCATAATTGTAGCAAGCACGTGATTTTAATGTTGGAATACACCTCGGGATATGCTGCTGCCTGTTCAACATCGCCACTACACGCGCAAGGATTAGAAGCATCGCCACTACACGCGCAAGGATTAGAGTGTTTGCTTTGGCTCGAAGGTGGTTTCTTTTCCAACCGGTTGTATATGGCGCCTCTCTACAGACTCTATGGCTAGCTTTCCCAGAGCACTTTTCAGGTGTACTACAACTGAAAAACACCGTAGTAGGCCTCGTTGGCTCGCGTACCTCATCGTCTAGAAAGTAGGCAAGACCCGTACTTACGCGAACTAAAAGTAAAAGCAGCCCTGAGGCTCTGTTGAGAGAATTAGTGTAGGGTTTCCAAGTCAAAAATAAGAAGGTGCTTCCTTTTGTTGTCTCTGGTGATTTTCACACAGACTGACCTTTATGATAAAGTAAACAAGTGCTAATTTATTATTGGATTGCCTGTAGCATTGGGTATCAGCATAAGTTTACCACACAAAACATACAAAAAGTGGTCACGTGGCCAAAAATATCATAATAGTTGAATTGGGCAGCTTATTAGAAAATCATTGTATTTTAGGGTGACCGAAATCACAATTAGTATGTTTTCTTGCCTTATAATGAAGACTTCTACATCTTGTAGTGCTTTAGCATCCTGTATAGCTGTGATGGGATTGTTGGCCATGTGACCACTTTTTAGGTATTTACAGTTAAAACTGCATTGATATTGAAAACAATAGACAATTTACTAATATATTAGCACTTGTTTGTTTTATCTTAAGGTCAGCCCGCATGAAAATAATTTAAAAGGCTGAGGCATCATCTTATTTTGCAGTGGAAATCCTATATGAAGGGATTTTTGGTCACGTGACCACTTTTTGGATATTTAGCTACATATGCTAAAATTGTGCTGATAGCAACTGCTGCAAACACTCCAATAACAAATTAGCACTTGTTTTCTTTATCTTAAAGGTAAATCTGTGCGAAAATCTCCAGAAACAAGAAAATGGAGCACTTTCCAATTTTGAGTGGAGACCCTAATTAGTGGAAAATAATACTGTAGACACACTATAAAACAGTTGAAAAGATACTTCTGTGGGTAATGTGTTGTTTAAAGTGGTTTGTTAAAAATCCGCATTCTTAGGAACGTTTACTGAGCTGTGTATTTCAAGAATTGTAGAGGGGGATTACTATACGGTTATTCAATAAAAATTTACACAAAAACAGTACACAAACAAGTGCAAGAAAAATTAGGAATTTTCCATATGAGTAGGGACTGCAGCAATACAAAGCACTGAAACAAGCCACTGAGACAAAACGCAACTGAATGATTGCATTTTAATCCCTACTTTATAGCCTGCTATGGTTAAAGTAGGGATTAAAATGCAATCATTCAGTTGTGTTTTGTTTCAGCGGCTTGTTTCAATGCCTTTTATTGCTCCAGTCCCTACTCATATGAAAAATTCCTAATTCTTTCTTGCACTTGTTATCAATAGGATTGAGCCAATTATGCTTTGAAACTAGCCTATTATTCTTTTTAGCAGTACTCAAAAATCCAGCCTATTATGCTCTCAAAATCAAGATTATGCTCTAGAGTTGGCTGTTTTATTAGAGTATATCAGCCTTTCCTGAATGCTCTATTAGAGTATCTCGATCTTGTTTCCGCGAAGGGTGAATAATCAGCCAAGAAACAATAAAAATAATAGCATCGCACAATTTCTTGATATGAAATGCAGTACCAAAGTGTAGTGTGCTCACGTTTTGCTGCATTTTTGGCGAGCGCATTGCGAATTTGATTTAAAATCTTGAAAATCGTCCTATTATGCTGGCATTTTGCTTGATGCTTTTGCCAGCCTATCCATTGTTTGGCCTTCTTCATTGTAAATGATTAACGATTTAATGTATGTGCAATGCTGGAAGATATTTTTGTTTGTATTAGGCCCCTATTTGGTGATTATTAGTTTCTCATCCACCGCCTGCATCCTTCTTAAGCTACCGCATGGTCAGCCATTATTTACTCTGCGCATGCTCAGAAGAACACGTGATACCAAACTGTTATAATTTTTGTTGATGAACGCTACAATGCGCTATATATCACCAGGAGAACTGTTGTTTTCATTAGCAAATTGCTGCAGTGCCAGTTGCAATCCTGCTCTATCGACTTCATCAAAGTTAGAAGACTTTTTTTCCAGGTGAAAATTGTGCTATCTCCTGTTTCCAAAGTCTATCCATCTTGCCTTCTAACTTATCTTCCCAAAATGACTTACAGGCTTCCTTTGATGATCAATTATTTGCAAGCATTTTCAACACCTCCACAATCCGTGACCAGGCTCGTTTACGTGCTGTTGCTCACTCCTCTGGTGTCAGCAGTGGCTGGCTGAAGGCCATCCCTCAACCAACATTGGGTTTGGCCTTTTCTCCACATGAGTTTGTTATCGCTGCCTGTTTATGGTTGGGTGTTCCTCTTTTCCCATTGTTACCACTTTGTACATGTTTGTCTGTCATTAGAGATTTCCAACTAAATTAAATAATTAACATTCCATGCATTCATTGGTATGACAAATATTGTGCTATTTTTCAGGGTCATTTTAGTACAAACCCCACCCCAATTGGTGGTTTCTGTCGAAAGATATAAGCAAAAGAAGTTGACAGTGTGATGATTTTTGTGTACAGAATTTTCAATGCTTTTTATGTATATTGCATGGCACCAAACACAATATTCAAAGTGTCATAAATCTAGATAGGAAACTAATTACGACATGAAATTTTCACCACATATCTATTTTATGAAAAACAGCATATGAACTAGGTAAAACCTCTCAAAAGTGACCACTTCTTTGTAGACTGACCACTCAGAATATTACATGAATAAAGCTAGTGATTCACAAATAAAACTGTGTGTAATGTGTAACACTAAGTATACCCAGGTACCTAATGCATTTTCAGGGATAACTAACTAGAAAAATCAGTATTATTATATAACATGATAAGTAATGGCATCACAAGTCACAATTAACAAATGCTTCGGTAACATGACAATCAGATAACAAAATATTAGACCAATATTATTATTAAAATAGATTTGTTTGGACACTGTTCGACTTTATTCGTCACACTGTAAGCACTAAGGATAATAATTATTATATAACACAATGACATCGCTATACAACAAAGAGAAATTATAAATAGTTTCTGACCAAAATTACAATCACTGAAGCTGCTATAAAATGGATCAAAACAGCAGTAAATACACCAGAATATAACAACAGGTAAGTGTGAAACCATGTAAGGTTGGTATCACATGCCAGTCTCCACTTTTGAAAAGATTATTATTATTATTATTATTGTTACTGAGCAGACAGCACAGCTGATATGCTCAGGAAAAGAAAAGCAATCATAAAATGAATTTAGCTACGTAGTTACAAAGATTACAGTTATTGAGTTCTATACAATGTTTGCAGTTCCGCTGAAAAAGAGTCAATATTGTTGCTCTCAATGATGGAAGATGGTAAGTTGTTCCAATCCTTAATTGATCTGGAGAAAAAGCTCTGTTGGTATGAATAGGTGGATGAGTTTGGTAGAATAAAACGATGTGGGTGATATAGTCTGGTGGATCTTGTCATTGAAATAAAATGAGGAGGAATTGACAGTAAATAATCTTGATGTATAATTTTAAAAAGTGCTTGTAATCTGGATATTTTACGTCTCAGCTGAAGGCTTGGCCAAGAAAGATGCTGTAACATAGCTGTGACTGAGCTGATTCGGTTGAAATCATTTAGGACCCATCTAGCTGCCCTACGCTGTACTTTCTCTAGCTGTTGAATATTGTTATGGTGGTATGGGTCCCAGATGACTGCAGCGTATTCCATTGACGGTCGTACTATCGTAAGGTAGGCTGTTGCTTTGATGTTAGACGAGCAGCAACTCAGATTGCGTTTCAAAAAGTTTAATGTTCTATTGGCCTTAGCAGCTATATTACTAATATGTGGAGACCATGATAGTTTGTTGTCCAATATAACACCAAGGTAGGAGTGTTGGTTTGATGTACCCAAGTTGTGATTGTTTAGTTTGTAGTTGAAAATGATTGGTGATAATGATCTGGTAAACCGCATAATAGTACATTTGGTTACATTGAATCTTAATTGCCACTTAGTTGCCCATTCGTGTAGTTGATCAAGATCATGCTGAAGTTGAATGGCATCCTCCTTGGTGGTGATAATTCTGTAAAGTAAACAGTCATCAGCAAATAACCGTAGTGGCGAATTTACATGTTCTGTTATATCATTAATGTATAGAAGAAACATCAAAGGGCCGAGGACCGTCCCTTGAGGGACTCTTGAGTGAACAGCTATCGAGTCAGAAAAAGTACCGTCCAAAGCTACTTGCTGTGACCTTCTGGTCAGCCAAGTATTGACCCACTGACAGATGTGATCGTTGATACCATAGTGTCTTAATTTAACTAATAGTCTTTGATGTGGGACACTATCAAACGCTTTAGCAAAGTCAAGGAGAATGACATCGGTTTGTTTCTGTTGGTCTAGAGCATGTGACAAGTCTTCTATCAGTGAAATAAGTTGGGTAACACAAGAGTGCTGGGATCTGAAGCCGTGCTGGGTATCAATGAGAATGCTATTAGAGTTTAAATGATTCATTATGGAATGATATATAATATGTTCCATAGTTTTGGAGCATACAGAAGTCAATGATATTGGTCGGTAGTTTGCGGTACTAGTACGGTTTCCTTTCTTGAAAACAGGACATACATTGGCCATGAGCCAATCGGAAGGTAGTATACCTGTGTCTAGTGATTGAGTGAATATAACTTGCAGTATAGGAGATATTTCGTTTGCACAATTCTTCAAGATATATGGATGAATGTTGTCTGGCCCACTGGCTTTGTTGGTATCTAATAGGGATAATTGATGGTGGATACCAGCCACTGAAAATGTAATACTTGGCATAGTAGGCAGAGCATTCACAGGGTTGTTGCAACCATTCATGGAAGGGATATTAGATAAGTTTTCTTTAGTGAAGACTGACTCAAAATAGTTGTTTAATGCATTGGCTTTACTCTTTGTATCTGAGATAGATTCACCATCTACAATTAGGGTGGAGATATTATGGTAGTCCTTACGTTTTGCTCTAATATACTTCCAAAATTGTCTACGATTTCCATTAAATGAGTTGTCAAACATTCTATTAAAATAATTATTGTGTGCTACTTTAATCTTGCTATTTATAAAATAGTTGTTTAATGCATTGGCTTTACTCTTTGTATCTGAGATAGATTCACTATCTACAATTAGGGTGGAGATATTATGGTAGTCCTTACGTTTTGCTCTAATATACTTCCAAAATTGTCTACGATTTCCATTAAATGAGTTGTCAAACATTCTATTAAAATAATTATTGTGTGCTACTTTAATCTTGCTATTTATATTATGCTCAACTTTGAACCTTATTTTGCAATTCCGCGCAAGACAACAAACTGCTCACCTTCAAACTATACTTGCATCGATGCAGAGGGATGCCTTGAAGTCCAGGGTGATTGTAATGCTGAATTCTGAGCAGTGTTAGATGGCGATTTACCTTTAAAAGGGCCATATTTTCGTCGTAATCCAACATCAATCGTCCTCCAATCAAAAAACACACGGAAAAATCGAAATCAGCATATGTGACCAGATTTGCGAAAAGGTACCTTTTACACACACAAAATTTGGCCCATTTTTTGAACTTTGAAGCGTCATAACTTTTTTATCATGACATATAAATTGCCTGATATTTTTCATGAGTGTAGCTACAGTATCTGGCTGTAGTTTGAAACCAACAGCAAGTTAATCAGTGCAAGGACTCAAGTGTTACAACATTTTGTTTGCTGGTATGTAAAATGTGTGGAAAAGGTACCTTTTTGCAAATCCGGTCACATATACAGTTTGCCCAGGAACGCTTTCTTCGTCCTCATCTGCCACAGATTCACGCGGAAACACTCGGAAACTTTCTCTATCACCGGTGCCGTATTCTTCCAATTAGAATTACGTACGGAATTATTTGTATGGGATTCCTATGGGGATTTTTATTTCTCAAACTTTGATTTGACATATTTCAATAAATACCGCATGGATTTTAATCCAGTAAGGTGCATTACGAAGTACGAAGCACTGACTACCATTAACTCGAACGGCAGCTTGTGAAACATTTATTGAAGGTGTGTAATTTAAGTAGCAACAATATGTGTGAAAAATTGGTTGGTTGGAAATCGCTACTGTCATATAGATCAGTTTGGTGACCATCTTCTTGGTTGCTCTCATGGCCCACTACGTATCCAACGCCATGATGCTCTTGTTTCTATAGTACATCATGCTCTACTGCAAGATCACCCTGGTGTTCTCCGTGAGCAAAGCATTGCCTCTGATCAATCTCGTCCTGGGGACATTTACCATCCTGATTTTACTCTAGGCCATCCTGCTTACTTTGACCTCTCTGTCAGATGCACAACTCAGCCTTCCTTCATTTCCGCTGCTGCATCTAAGGCTGCATGGGGTAGCTGCTGCTGCCGGTGAGGAGGCTAAGGATGACCATTATTTGGAAACTGTTATTAACCATGGTGGTGAATTTTTTCCCCTGGTTTGCGAGTCGTTTGGTGTTTGGACACCCTTTGCTTTATCAACCTTATCCACGATTGCCGACCGTACCACTGTTAAAAGTGGTATTCCCAGACAGTTTGCAAGGAAGCAATTGCTTCAGCGCTTGTCAGTTACTCTGTGGCGATATAATGCCAAAATGATCCTGAGGCATTATGGCTTATGCCCAGAAGATGGCATAGACTTGTTGAACTAAGTTATTAATTAAGGTTGTTTTGTAGTTAAGGTAGCTAGTTTTGTAGTTAAAGTACTTAGTTTGGTAGTTAAGCTAGTTAGAATTTTGTATTTAATATATTTAATTTTACTTAATCAAAAAAAAAAACTTAATCAAAGCAGGCTTTCAGTTGACTGTCAAAAAACAGTTGGCGATCACGAAAAGTAGAATCAGCTGGTGAAGGAAATGTTTGTAGTAAGAAAAAAAGACAATTTGGACAAGGTCTGTACATCAGTGTGTTAATATTATAAAATAATGGTATAATGGTAATACCCTCCCGCTCGCATCATAATAATTATAAAGGCTGGATGAGAAACTAATAATCACCGAATAGGGGCCTAATTGCTAGCCTGTATACTCTTATTGACTTACAAACTTAATGTGTGACCGAATTGTGTTAATTTTATTAACTAAACCAGGTGTACATAAACACCAAAGGGTGTTAAAAAACACCAAGAAGTGTTCAAAATTGAATTAGTGCAGTGCAAACACCCAAGGGTGTTCCTACTACACCATAACAGTTGTGGGTGTTAGGGATGCGGCGATCATGCCGGCATAATTTCGAGCATAATGGGTATGTGTGGGAATCAGGAATTATGCTAGCACTTTGAGGTGATTATAAAGCTTTAACAGTAGGAAAATCTGCAGACTGCACATTCCGTTAAAAAAATCGAGATGCTCTAATCTAATCAAAAAACAGCCAAGCTGTAAAAAGAGGTGCGGCCCCGAAATAGGCCACGGTGAAAAAAGATGTGAAATCCAAGGTGGCGGCGAAGAAATGGCTGTGATGGTAGGTTAATGGTTAAATTCTAATAACGACAATTCAGGTGAATTTTGTGCCGCTTGGTCTTGGCACCAAATTCACCTGAATTGTCGTCATTAAAATTTAACCATTAACCTACTATCACAGCCATTTCTTGGCTGCTACCTTGGATTTCACATCTTTTTTCACCGTGGCATATTTCGGGGCCGCACCTCTTTTTACAGCTTGGCTGTTTTTGATTAGATTAGAGTATCTCGATTTTTTTTAACGGAATGTGCAGTCTGCAGATTTTCCTACTGTTACAGCTTGGCTGTTTTGGATTAGATATCACTTCTTTTTGTATTTGTATACTGCAAAGCCGGCATATGGCTGGCTTTGGGGCTTTTTTAACCCATGTGTTTTTTTTTTACCACAGGAAGAAGAAAAGAACTTAAAGAAGATTTTAATACTTCAATTATTTTTGATTTTATTAGTAATTATACAAATTATATACATATATTTATTACATGCCCATTATTCCCCACAGGATATTTTTTGCAGCTGATCTCTCTACTGGGCGGCTTGAAATGTAGCTGAACTATATACAGGATGGTTTCTTTGTAGCTGAACTCTCTACAAGGTGACCTCTTCTAGCTGGTCTCTCTACAGGGTGATTTGTTTCTAGCCAAACTCTCTACAGGTGATTTGTTTGCAGCTAAACTCTCTACATGATGGTTTCTTTGTAGCTGAACTCTCTACATATGGTTTCTTTGTAGTTGAACTCTCTATTAGGTGACTTCGTCTAATTGAACTCTCTACAGGGTGATTTTTTTGTAACTGAACTCTCTACATGGTGGTTTCTTTGTAGCTGAACTCTCTACATATGGTTTCTTTGTAGTTGAACTCTCTACAAGGTAACTTCTTCTAGCTGATCTTACTACTGGGTGATTTGTTTGTAACTGAATTTTCTACAGGGTGATTTGTTTGCAGCTGAACTCTCTACATGGTGGTTTCTGTGTTGCTGAACTCTCTACAAGGTGAATTCTTCTACCTGATCTCTCTACAGGGTAATTTGTTTGTAACTGAACTCTGTACAAGGTGCGTTTTGTAGGTCATCTCACTGCAGGTTGATTTGTTTGTAGCTGATCTCTCTACAGGGTAATTTGTTTGTAGCTGAACTATCTATAAGGTAATTTGTTTGTAGCTGATCTCTCTGCAGGTTGATTTGTTTAAGCTGAACTCTCTACAGGGTGATTTGCTTGTAGCTGAACTCTCTACAGGGTGATTTGCTTGTAGCTGAACTCCTTATAGTTTCTAGCTGATCTCTCTACAGGGTAATTTGTTTGTAGCTGATCTCTCTACAAGTTGATTTGTGTGTAGCTGATCTCTGCAGGTTGATTTGTTTGTAGTCGATCTCTCTACAGGGTAATTTGTTTGTAGCTGAACTCTCTCCACAGTGACTTGTGTGTAGCTGAATTCTCTAGAGAGTGACTTAATTGTAGCTGAATTCTCTACAGGGTGCATGACTTGTTTATAGCTGAACTCTCTTCAGTGTGACTTGTAATGTTCTGAATCTCTACTGTGATATATTTGCTTAACTATCCACAAGGTGACTTGCTTCTTGCTGAACTGTCTATAAGATTAACTTTTTGCAGCTGAACTCCCTACAGAATAACTTGCAATGTAATAGAATTCTATAATGGAATAAATAAATTAGCTTAATGCTCTATTAGGGTGACTGTTCTATTAGAGTATCTCGCATTTGCTACACGGAGTTGGCTTTCGAACCATAACTCAGTGGTTTGTAATCCGATTCTTCTGTACTACTGCAAGGACTTTCTATGAAGATTATTCCAGCTATACACTGATTTTCAGCTCATTGCTCTAAGCGGTTTGCCTAGTAGGCGTGAAAACTAATACTTTTTTTTTTTTTAAAGATACTAAGACAATGATAATATAAATAAACACTTAAACAGTGGGCAGAGAGGCAAACTCTGCCCAGTCCTGGGATGATGGTATTGTTGCCATTACAGAAGCAGCATTGCCACGTTGAACATCAATGGCAACCAGCGGCGGAGGAAGTAGTTGATATGAGGGGGGGCTGGGCTAACCCAGACTTATTTCTATAGTTTGGTAAGGTGAGACCAAAAAAAAAAAAAAAAAAAAGGTCACAACCAACTGACAAGAGCTTTCCACCTCACCAGCTACCATTTCTAGCTGATAAACTACATAAAAATCCTTACATAGCTCGCTACACACTGACTACTTTATTAGAGTGACTGCTCTATTAGAGTGACTGCTCTATTAGAGTATCTCGATCTTTATCACGGTTTTCAGCCCCACTCCAAGAAAGATAATTTCGTTGTGATATCATTCTGTGGGGGGCTTAGCCCCCCTTAGCAGACCGAGGGGGGCTTTAGCCCCCTAGCTCCCCCCTTTCCGCCGCCTATGATGGCAACCTTCTGAATCAAAAATTGGGTGGCCCTATTATCACCAGACTGTTCCATCACCCGGGAACCTATTCGCCTCACTAATGAGCGTGCACATGATCCCCAAGCACCCAAGGTGTCAACACAAAGGGGAGAAGTGAAATGATGGAATCAGAGAAGAATACTTTCTGCACTTAGCTGACTCTGCAGAGTTTGCCAGCCGGCTGGCACCACTTGCAGAAGTAGATAAATTAGATGGGGCCAGGGTGTCTGAACAGGTAAAGTCCCAGAGCAAGGGTAAGCCCCGTGACCAAGGAATCAATGACGGTGGGGTCTATTCTACGGAACGGAACGGAACGGAACGGAATGATGGACTAAACTGCGGAACGGAATGCTTTCTCAGATTGAAGCTTGCAGCTTACCATTGCTGTACAAGTTATCAGTGGCACTTCCAGCAGGTAATCAAACGCACCCCAAGAAAGATAAAACGAATTTAAGGATCGATTGTGGTTCTTGTTGGTTGTCATTAGTAACGAAGTACTAATTGTGGGAATAGCTGACTCAGTGTGTTCATCTTCGGATATATCAAGTAGGGAACTTAATGCATGACTTGTTTTTACTAGTATGTGAGTTATTTTTACCTGCTTTGACTTTAGAGTGTACAGTCTGAGGCCCAGCCTTCCTAATCGGCATAAATCAGTATGTGTATAGCTACACTACAAAGGAAACAAGTATGGTGACAAGCTGAATCAACTCAGTCTAAGCAGAATCTAAAGGAATTTTGTGCAGTGTGTGAGGAGCAAACATTCAGATACTTCAAGGAGGCTATATTGTGTGAACATCAATGATTCTTTGACAGAGTAGTGGACTATTGCCGAGGGGTCACTAACTCACGAAAAAGGGGTACGGATTTCAAAATCTTGAACAAATTTCTCAAGATTTCACAAATTTCATCAAGGATTTCACAAAATCGAATGACAGCTGCAAAATCTGATTTTAAGTTACAGGTTGGTGTAGAGTAACAAGTTCTGAAACACTAAAAAATAATGGGAGAAAGAAATAGAAGTTCATGCAGGAGCAAAGCCTCACGAAATTGAGAATAATTGCGAAGCTATATAAACCAGGAGCAAAGCGAAGACATAACCATCAAAGGAAACCATACAAACCTAGGAGCAACTTGCAGCTGAAGCCTGACCGGGAAACAAGGCCAATCATTTAGGGGAGAAATCCCTCAAAACCTGGAGCAACTGTCGAAGCCCTATATGGTGTGAAACCCCACAAAACCAGGAGCATTTGTATGCTTTAGTTGCTTTTGTAGTTTGTGTGTTGCTAAGTTTATAAAGTGTTGCTAAGTTTTTGTAGTTTGCTCAGTAAATCCGAAGCGGAGCGGAACATCAGATTTCATTCTTACTTTTGTGCAGGAGCAGTTTACACGATTTTGTGCGGCTTCTCACAGCTCCTTGTTTTGTGTGGCTTCTTTCCTACAGCTCCTGGTTTTGTTTTGACTTCCACAACTCGTTTAATACAAATCCGAAGTGGAGCAGAACATAGAATTTCATTCTTACCTTTGAGCAGTTTGGATTCTCTCCTGGTTTTGTGCGGCTTCTTTCCTACAGCTCCTGGTTTTGTTTGGCTTTCACAACTCGCTTAATACAAATCCGAAGCGGAGTGGAACATCGGATTTCATTCTTACCTTTGAGCAGTTTGCATGGATTCTCTCCTGGTTTTGTGCGGCGTATTTCCTACAGCTCCTGGTTTTGTTTGACTTCCACAACTCGCTTAATACAAATCCGAAGCGGAGCGGAACATCGGATTTTGTTCTTACTTTTGTGCAGGAGCAGTTGAGATACGGTACCAGAACGAGTATGTAAGCAGAATCACGATAAGAACATAAGATTTCATATTTCAGGCAGGATTTCATTGAAGGTGTACGAGATTTCGAATCAGTTGGTGACCCCTCGTGTATTCCTCTACTGGGAGCTGCATGACGGCACTCTTATCTCTTCTAATCCTGCACAGCTGTTTTGAAAGTCTAGTATTTCTGACCTACAAGTGCCCTCCATGTATACTTGATCAAAGATACTTTGATCGATGCTAAAACCCAGACCAACGCCTCCCAGAAACGTCTGATATGCGACATAGCAGTTGGTGTCGGCCATTAGCGTAGAATTCGCAGAAATACATTGTACGGACGGCTCCTGTGTCATCTGTCCTCTGGCCACACAAATACAGGTGAGCAAGACAAGAAATACAACAGTTATCATCTTCTTCGACCTCGTAATTTTAGTATTCTCTATAGTACAAACTGGGGCGTAACGAACCAAAGCCGGATATAATAGCTAACCGGTTAGTAAGCATGCATGTGACTGGCACACCGATCTGGATTATTGGTTACCATATCCAAACATCCTGCATTCCAATATTAATTAGCTTTGTCATTGTTTTTGTTATCGGTACTCGTTACGCATAACTGAGAAGGTTGTGGCTAGATACGTACTATGTAATTATAAACCACAACTATGAATACTTTATGACAGGTAGATGTGTAGCCAAGGCATGTACCTCTACAGCAGTACAGCTAAACATGATAGTATTATTGATAAAAGTTGCCTATATATAGAGTCTAGCTACAGATATTCTAATGACTATACAATGGCGGATCCAGGATGGGGCATTTGGGGCAAATGCCCCCCCCCCCCCCCCCTTCACCTTGTGGAGGAGCCAGCCACACCTCTGAACATAGCTACCAAACTTTATGTCAGGCCAAGAAACTCATGAAAATATGCTTTTACTAGCAATTTATTACAAATTCACCTGAAACCAAAGTCGAAGTAGCTGTAAAATTGTCACCCAGCACCTTCGTGTGTATTAAGCGCCTCTAAAATAATTATCTTGTTGTTTGAGACATTCAGAGCCTTTAAAGACTTCACAACCACCTGAAAAAAAAGGCCAAAATGGTAAAAATCAATAGTGAGATACTACTAAGAGGTGTATTATTTGCGAGATTATTTGCTGCTTCAAAATTGCACAACTAGCTAACAAGAGGATCTGCAGCTGGCTCTCCCCAACCACCTACAACTTGGCCTGCTTGTGCCCCTCCCCTTGCCAGATCCTGGATCCACCCCTGCTATATCTATATGTGTATAATTACAATTACATTCAGGGTTTACAAGCTACAGTTCAAGCCATGTTTCCATCAACTGTGTTAAATAAATACTACATGGTATTTGCTGCATTACTATTTAACCTCTAGGAACTTTTGATCATTTTGCAGATTCTCATCCACTATGAAACAATTATGTGCATGCCTACCTTGTTGCATTTACAATACCAGAAAAACCTGTCTATTCCAGTCACCACGCATTGCACCAAAATTTCCTGATCTTATTAAGCAGGTGGCTGCTTTAAGTAGATCACTTTGTACACAAATGGCACAATGACAGGTGTCCTCATTATACAGTTAGACAGGTTTCTCTATTTACTATATACAACATCCTTTAACTACCAACCAAGTAGAGGTGTACCGATAATCGGATCGGCTACAATATCGGCCACCGATATGGCATTTTTTACCAATATCCGTATCGGTACAGAACAGCAGGAGGACCGATATCGCTACCGATATTTATACAGTAGCAATGGTTTGTGCATAAATGGATTGTGCATTGGTTTTCTACGTTATTCATGTGGTTCATTAGTGCCAGTGGCTTATTGTTCACTCTGCAACAAGCGCTACGCTACGAGAAGCCATATAAATGCACACGATTGTAGTGTTCAGTCTTTACAAATGAAGCAGTTATAGAGTACCTTTGTAATAAAAGAAGGGTCACAGGATAACCAAGGAAACTTGCTGTATCAGCTTCCTCACAAGCCATTAGAATGCGGAGTAATGCAGAAATATCCGTTTTAGGCTTCATGGGAGTATACATAAAAATATTTGTGGGTGCCTAATTGTCTGGATTGCACAATAGAAACTCAAGCTGTATACCACCACAGGTACAGTATAGCAATGAATACATGCACATGTTGTACATAGGGTAGGTAATTGTACATTTTCGTGTACTTAAAAAATATCGGATCGACTATCGGTTATCGGCTTCTTTGGTTGCATCATAGATAATATATACCTTACCCGGGATTGGAAACCGGACACACTTCAATACAAAAATCGCGAGCCGTCAGCATTGTAATAATTGACACTTTCGCTTTGATATGTAAGGTTTCACCTCGCCGACGGAAGAAAGGAAAAGAACGGGTAGATAAGCTACTAGTTGTGAACATGAAGAGGATTTACCGTGGTGGTAAGAACAATACTGTTGTATTACTTGCATACAATCGTCAAAATTTTGAACAAATAGCGTTTGACGCGGTTTATGCAAAAAAATGGCTTTTTAGTCGTACCCTCAACTTTTGGGGTTCGTAGAGCAGTGTGGGAGCGATATTTTTCGATGTAAACTACACTGTTTGAAAGCTGAGACATTAGCGGACAAAATCATGCAACTTAAAACCCTTAGTTTTACCGTCTATGCCATCAAATTGCAACGCAACTGCGAAACAAGCGATTTTGAGGTATTAAGTTTTGAGGCCTACAGGTCATTTTCTAAAGGCTACTAACTTTCTTTCTTAAGTATTTCCTGTAATTCATATGTATACAAACAAAATAGGATAGTTTTAAGGCTGCTGACTTGTACTGATGTAGGCGAAATCCTTGAATCTTCAAGTGAATGCAAGTATTTCCTTTTCAGAACTGTTGCTTTATTATTATGCATATAGCTATAGTTTGCACTGGATTTTTTTGCAGATGAATGATAGGAGAGGTCACAGAAAGCTTAGACTTCATAGTAACAAACACTGGCAGCCTAAACCTAAGAGGCTACCAGTTTCAATTCCTTTGAGAGATGTGTCAGTGCTGAAGGTGTCTCTGCCACTGTCATTTCAAGTGTCTCTGCCTTTGTGCTCATTTGTTGATGCACCAGTCAGGTCTTTGGATATTTTGCACAGTAGACTGAAACAGTGTAATGGCATTCCTTCAGGTATAGTGACACAGTGTGTGCAGATGCTTAGCTAAATCGTTCCTTTTACAGGGTGGATTGATACAATCCAAAATGCAGAATTGAGAATATTCCAACTGGGTTATTTTGAGTCTGGCACTGAGGTTTTAAGATCGTTAGCCATTAAGGAAGACTTCTCATGGATTGTGAATTATAAAAGAGAAACTCTG
Organism: Dysidea avara; assembly: GCF_963678975.1. Classification (NCBI taxonomy): domain Eukaryota; kingdom Metazoa; phylum Porifera; class Demospongiae; order Dictyoceratida; family Dysideidae; genus Dysidea; species Dysidea avara. The sequence goes on from NC_089280.1 coordinate 29,743,442, forward strand.
AAGCCCTCATCTGCTCTTTTGAAAGACATTCCGACATCTCTTAATTCAGGTATTGGTTGGATTGCTGTACGATATTAAACATGCAACGGAAATTTTATGTTTCCTGTAGTTTCACATGTATCAAACTTTATCAACATTCTACATACAAGCAAGGTTTGCGAAGGCAACTGTGATGATGCATTCTTGAAGCTCCCAAACATTCAGAATGGCGAACTCAAAGATAATTCAAGTAAGCTGTCCTTTCTGCATACATTTAACTGTATGTAAAGTCAATAGAGCATGACAAGTTTTATGTGTGCATACCTTTGTTGTGTTCACCATACTTTGATGTGAATAACTTTTGTAGGAACCAGCACTGTGGCAGCACTGGACACCGCAAGGACTGGTAGCTTATCCATCTATCATGTTGAGTGTGATATATTGATGAACAGTACAGAAGAGTCCAGGCTGTGCATATGTTGTAAGAAATACAAGAAAACACTATCAGCTATGCTGTCACGTCGCCGAAAAGATCAGAAGACTCATCCCAGCAGTCATACAACTTATGCGAATTTGAGTGCGTCTGAAAAAGATGAGCGCTTGAGAAATCTACACCAGGAGAGCAAAAAAGCAAAGCTTCGTGTTTGTCGATTACAAGAGAAGATTTCAACTGCAGCTACCCAAGACGGTGTAACCTTAAACGTTGATCTGCATGATGATATGAAGGCTATGATGGATGCAACCACAAAGCAAGTACATTCTATGTATCCAGAAGGATCTTTTCAACGCCTTTTTTGGGACCAACAGCAAACAGCATGCTCTATAAAGGACTCTCGGTCAATGAAGTGGCACCCACTAGTCATTAAGTGGAGCTTGTATCTCAGACATTTATCTGGAAAATCATATGAACTACTGCGGAAAACAGGATGCATCAAACTGCCTTCACAAAGAACACTGTGTGATTACACCCACTATACATCAACTACCATCGGCTTCTCTGCAGAAACAGATCGAGAGCTTTACGACATTGCTTTTTTGAGTAACGAGCTTAACAGATATGTCTTCTTAGTCATGGATGAAGTTCATATCAAGACTGACCTTGTATATGATAAACACCAGGGTTCTTTAATTGGCTTTGTCAATCTAGGCAACACTAACAATAAACTGCTTGAATTTGAGAATGCTTTGGGTGAGACACAACATGAACAACAACTCGCAAGTTCAATGTTGGTGCTAATGGTGAGAGGCATTTTTCAGAAGTTGAACTACCCATATGCGCAGTTTGCTTGTAACAACCTCAGTGGAGAGTTGATGTTTGACCCTGTGTGGGAGGCAATATCAAGGCTTGAGAGAATGGGCTTCCGTGTTTTAGGAATTACGTGTGATGGTGCATCACCAAATCGTCGATTGTGGAAACTCCACAATGCCAAAGATGAAATGGTCTACAAAGTACCCAACCCTTTTGCACGAGAGGGACCACGTGACTTGCATTTCATATCTGATCCTCCTCATTTGCTAAAAACGATTAGAAATAGCTGGAACAGTAACAAACGAAAATTATGGGTAAGTTGATAGCTATAGCTGCAATGAGAGTACGTTATTTTTCCTTTTACATTTAGTGCAATGGTAAAGAAATATCATGGGGGCACTTAGAACAACTTTACCTTGATGATACAGGAGGACCACAAGCAGTACCCCAACAAGGAGGAGTTATTAGACAAGTGAAAAAGCTGAAGTACGAGCATGTTTATTTAACGACGTTTTCGAAGATGAGAGTGGATTTAGCTGCACAAGTAAGTTCACAAGAATGTGATTAGCATGCTGTATAATGCATTATACATGTGTAGGCTCTTAGTGAGACAGTGGCTAAGTCGCTTGAAGAGAATTATGGTGAAGAAGTACAGGAAACAGTCAAGTTTGTTAAAATGATCGATAAGTTTTTTGATTGCTTCAACGTATCCAATGCTGTTACTGGATACCACAGCAGGAAATCATTCAAAGATCCCTACACTTCTAAAAAGGATTTTCGTTTGCAAGTATGTTATTGGTATTATTATAATGTATGCATTGGGGTGTGACATTGTTTGTAGACAGTAGACCATTTTAGAGAACTACTTAGTAGATGTTGTACTTTATTGTTTGCTTATGCACTGCAGTGGCTTGAAGAAGAATTTATGCCTTACTTGGAGAACTGGGAGAAAAGTGTCTATGAAAGGGAAGGATTTTCTCCAAAACAAAAGGAAATGATGTTACTACCTAGGGAAACTCGTCTTGGCATCACTGTCACAGGTATTGCATGCAGTAATAATATATCATTTTAATTATCAATTAATCTTTTTTAGTTAAATCATTTGTGGAACTGGTTAAATACATATTCACCATACCAGGAGTTAAAATCTTCTTGAGTGAGAGGCTTTGTCAAGATCCTCTTGAAAATTACTTTGGCTGCCAAAGGCAACGTGGAGGGAGACATGAAAACCCAAATGTCAATGATTTTTGTAAGAATAGTCAGGCACTGAAAGTAATCAATTCTGTTTGTGGAAGCATTTCAAAAGGAAATTGCCGTGGCAAGAAGCAGTCTATAGATATAGAGCAGGAGAGCAGGCCACTTAAGAAACGGTGCAAGGCTAAATGTAGGGACAAATCTTATTCTAAGCTTATAAAGCCACCAAGAGTATTCAAAAGCAAATTGAAGTTACTGGCAGCCAAAAAGGTTAAAAAAAAGTCATTTGCTCCAAGAAAAGAATTGTTTACAGCTTCAAAATATTTGGATATTCCTGTACAGAAAGTTGTTACTGTTGACATGCCTGCCAGTTCAAGCAATAACCCTAACAGTAATGATGTGCCAGCACCAGTACTTAATGAAAAAGCAACATCAGATGTGACAGAAGCCTCCCATGAATCTTGCTCGAATGATCAGGTGAAAAGTCATAAGCATCAGCAAACTTCTGCAGAAGTAGACATTGTTGAAATGGATGAAAAGGATACACTTGCTGGCAGTCACGATAGAAATGATGTGACAGAAATGGACATATCATTTGAGCAGAAGGCCCATTCTACTGATGATGATATGATTAGTGAGGCACTAGGACCAGGACCTGCAGAGGAAGAATTATCAAGGTGTTGTACCATTACTTTAACACGTCATGACTTCTGGACTTTAAAAGATACCGGATGGTTAAATGACCAAGTAAGGCTATTCGTGATGTAGTACTTATTTTTTATGTGTTGCCATTTTCTTTTGCTAGGTGATAAACTGCTACATGAAATTAGTAGCTGAGGCCAACACAGATGTCTACGTATACAGCACATTTTTCTATCCAAAGCTTGTACGTTTTGGTTCCCAGGCAGTGTGCCGGTGGACAAAGGAAACTGATTTATTTAGCAAGAGGTTGTTGTTGGTTCCAGTGCACCTTGGAGCACACTGGTGTTTAGCAAGCATAAGCACAGCTGACCTACAGATTGTTTATTATGACTCGCTGCATGAACCAAATCCAGCATGTTTGGAAGCATTAAAATTATATATTTTAGAGAAATCATCCAACTGTGCCTCTACCACGGAATGGAATTGCTCTACTTTGCAAGGTGTTCCACAACAGACAAATAATTCAGACTGTGGTGTGTTTGTATGCAGAATTGCTCAGTGCCTGGCTAACAAAACTTCTTTCAACTTTAGTCAATGTGATATGGCTAGCATTAGGCGAGAAATGGTATTAGAATTACTTCTGCAAAAGCTGTTGCCTTAAATTCCATTTTTATTAATCAATTAATTAATATTTCGCTTGTATCATTTACTGTGTTGTTGTAATCACAAAATAAAGTTGTGTTATGCATAGCATTGCAAATGTTAATAATATAATATACTATAAGCTGCTATCATACAAGTCTCTACGTAAGCTTTTTGACCGCTGTGTACTCTTTTTTGCTGACTGCTTAAATTTCTCCATCCAAAAGCTCGCATATGAAAATCCACGGATAGTCACATAAAGCTGCACTATTTTCTTAAGAAGTGCACTATGTACCTCCTTCTCACCAATCTCGAAATCTGCAGTGGAAATCAGCCAATAAAATTCAACATCATCACTGGAGATAACTTTTTCAACAATCTCCTCTTTTTTTCCAGCTGCTGGGTTGCTACCAAGTAACATTTTTAGGCATTCTCTCACTTCTTCTTCTATTGCAATAAACAATATAAATGTTGTTTCTTTAACATACCATAGCCCACCTCTATCTAGTGCTAATGTCCATTCTTCAGAACTGCCACATTCACTATGTTCTTCGGGTGTGTCCTTTGTTAAAGCCATCAGGCACAATACCATCTCTTCCTTAAGCTCATGTTTACTGCGTTCGATTTTCTTACGTAAATGTCTACAAACATAGCCGGCAGCATAACGAAGAGCATTGCCTTCGCGTTTTGTTACAGCTGGTGCTGGATCAACCTTGGTTTCAGCTGTACACCCTGTCACATGATCACCAATGTATCCCCTGAACAAAATATCAGTTAAATGCTGATACAGGATAGGTGTAGCAGCCACATTAGCAGAGTCCAAAAAATTTACCCAGTCCTCTCGAAATTTCTCTGAAGAGCGCAACAGAAAAAAATTTCTCCAAAGTTTCTCACGATTGCATGATTTCTTCTTACAAGAGCTCATTGCCTGTTTCAGGTCTTCTGAACAAATGTTGTAAAACAGCTATTGTTGGCAGCATCAAGACACCAGTCTAACAGAATCTGTGCCGCTTTTCTTGCTTCAATTGCTTCTGAGGACATTATTTTAAATGAATCATCATTCAATACGCTTCTGAGTGCTTCCACAAAAGTATCTTTTGCTTTGGGACCTGCATTGAAAGAAAAAGACAGGTATGGTATAGCATAGTAAGGTATATATTATCTATGGGTATAGCTAATGAATGGCTACATCAACATAACTTGCACACAAACAAGGCCAGGCCAGGCACATCAGTGATTGAATGTTTAAGCTGTAAAAATGCCCAAATTCTGCTACCAGCGCTGGTTGTTTATTGTTAGCTATAATGACAACGAACCAGCATCGTCATTTCCATCGGATTCTCCGCTCTTCCGCTTCGAGCTCTTCTTTCTAGCACGAGTTCTTTTACGAGTTCCAGCATTCGCCATTTTATAAAACACGGACTGAATTACGGAATTACGTTACACTAAACTCGCGATACTACAACGCTGAGTGAACTTGTTGATAGGTGTTGATTGCCTCCGTTTCCAATCCCGGGTAAGGTATATATTATCTATGGGTTGCATCATAGATAATATATACCTTACCCGGGATTGGAAACCGGACACACTTCAATACAAAAATCGCGAGCCGTCAGCATTGTAATAATTGACACTTTCGCTTTGATATGTAAGGTTTCACCTCGCCGACGGAAGAAAGGAAAAGAACGGGTAGATAAGCTACTAGTTGTGAACATGAAGAGGATTTACCGTGGTGGTAAGAACAATACTGTTGTATTACTTGCATACAATCGTCAAAATTTTGAACAAATAGCGTTTGACGCGGTTTATGCAAAAAAATGGCTTTTTAGTCGTACCCTCGACTTTTGGGGTTCGTAGAGCAGTGTGGGAGCGATATTTTTCGTATATATTATCTATGGTTGCATCAATATCGGATATCGGTACATGCCAAAAACCCATATCAGTACACCTCTACAACCAAGTCATCCATCAGACACATCCTAGAGGTTGCATACGTACATGCACATGTTCACAGAATTTAATGACTTGAAACTGTGGTGAGTGGAGAAATGGAAATTACTTTATTCTTTAATGCAATTACGTACACACTTTGCTGTCTTCACCCAGATCTTCCCTATTGTGGTTGCAAGAAATCAGGACTTACTTCTTCATTCATTGTATGCACTTTTTCATTTAAAATGACAGTTTCTCTTTCTGCAAACAAGTTTCAACAAAAACTACCAAAACCCTCATACACTGCTCATGGTACATGAATGTAGCTGTAACTACTTGTGGAGTTTTAGTGAATTGAATAGTTGTAAACAATGCAGAACCAGTCACAAAAACAAGTACAGGTAACAGAAAAACCAATAATATTTGTATAAATAGCAGTCCAGCTTATTTTTGAATTGAACAAATGACATCTATACAGTTCTTAATAGCATCAAACAACAGTCTTAGCAACTATACACACTACAAAAAGTAATGATTGATATTTAATGTCCCAAAAGAATGAATTCTAAACTACATGCACACACAATAATAGCAAAATTATTATTACTACAACTGAACAGTCTTCTCAGATAATCAGGCTTATCAATAACAAAAGGATGGACACCAACAGAACATTAGCTGTTTCTGTGATTGCAGCACAAGTGGCAGCAGCAGTTTGCTATATGGAGTATAACAATCAACACAATAAGCAACATGAAAAACCGCTGTATAAATACCCCCATGGAACCACAGTTATACAGATTCACCCCTGTTAAAGCTATTATTTTTGTTTTGTAATAAGTCCTTTGCTTATTGGTGAACTATTAATTTAACAAATGAGTTGCTCTTTACTGACATTAAACATGAAAAGGGGTTGCTGAGACGAGGTTATTTTAGTAAATACAGCAGAGATTTACCATTTCACCAATGAAAATTGATGCAGCCTGCTTAAATACCTTGCAAGGAGCGGTGACACTCAAGTAATAAGGTTAGCTGGACATAATTGTACCACAAACCTTGGTCAATACAGAGTGATTTTTATACACTCTGACTACAGTAACTTAGGACCCTATGACGTTTAATTCTTCAATTTCTTAAAAAGGCTGGACAAACACTTATATTATTATTAAATAAAGGCTGAGAAATCAACCCCAGCATGACTATATCTACAGGGATCCAATCAAGTACTACACGTATAGTTACTCTACTATTTGCCTCACTTAGTCAATTAATATTTTTATGACTATTTGCCTTTGCAGCCCATAAGTCAAAATATTTTTTATTACAGGTGTGACAATCTTTTGCTTAAATTTGTCATGACCTTATTAATGGAATTCCACTTATTTCTATATGCAATAGTTTTTGGATCCCTTATGTGACTATCAGATTTTATGACGATCAATTTCTAAGGGAAATTTTTCATTAAATTATATTTTGGTATGTCGATTCTTAGTAAGACTTCACTGTATGTCTAGTACCAACATCTGATGTCACAGCACAAGTGCTGTTATGTGTCCTAATATGAAATGAAATGAAAAAAGTTTGCCCCTAAGTTTGCCAGGTGGCAACTACTGCAACAGCTTTTGGTGACTTTGTGGCAGTTTAACGCCAAGACGATACTCCGCCAATATCCTCTTTTTCCTCTGAGGACAACTTGGACTTTGGTTAAGTTATACATGCACAGGTAGCTAGTGTTACTGTAGCATAAGTAATTTGCTTTCAGTTGTAGTCTATCAGCTAGTTGCTTCTGTATTGTCTGTTTATCTAGTACTGTAGCACTTCCATATTATTTCATTGAAAATTAGCTTGTGATGCTAATACTATACAGTGATAAATCATAATACATTACTCACCAGTACACATCTTCCAGGATTAGTAACAGAGCAAAATGCATATGCTTGTTCAAGAGTGATAATAATATCTGAACTAGATCTGTAAGAAATTTGTTAATTTTATATACCACCATCAAATGTAACCACTCACAATCCCACATAAGTGAATTCCAAAGAACAACATCCCGTTGCATCTACAACAGCTTGAACAACCTGAAGAGTGAAATGGATTCACTTGTATTTTACTCTAAGAAATTGCTGATTACACAACTATGGATATACTACTGGAAGTAAAATTCCTGTATTTGGTTTCATTTCAGTAAGACAAATAATACTGATCTATTAAGCTCATTTGTTTGTTCATTATTGGCAAACACACTAGGAAACATGCAATTAACTGATAGAACAGTCATTAGCATAGTTAGCAATAAGGCAACTGCTATAGTAAATACTGAAATTGAGATGCCCTATAACAGACCAGTCATCAAAATATAAAACAGCAATCACACTATACTTGATTTGCCAAGTGCAATTTTAACTGTTACGAGTACAATTATTCCCTAATTGCACAAAAAATATGTGTGATTGCCTACTAATTACATAGTGACCACCCTTCATGCTAAATAATCTGACAACCATAGCAACTGTTACTAAGCACTAAGCAACAGAAATGCAAAAAATAACCACTGCAAAAGGCTAAGCAGACTTAGCAACCATTACCTAGCAACTATTGCTATGAGAGGTTTACCTTAGCAATGGTTACCTAGCAAATCGTTGCTAAAGCAACCACATTTTGCTATAAAATAGGGTATCTGTCACTATGGTAACATCAGTTGTCAACAGAATTACTCTATACTGTCAGAGTAACATTGCAATTACAAAAACAAACCAAGCAATTGAGACTAATTGCATTCCCTACTATTGGAACTGATGTATGGTAAACTAGATAACTAGAGCAATCACACTACACTTGACTCTAATAGAGCAATCAATAATTATATTCCTCCTAAATTGTTTTGGTTACATACACCTTTGAGAGTTACATATTGTACAGTTTAACAATACTTAACTTGTATTTATACTAGCAAAAATGATGCTTTATTTAAAGGTATTTGATTCATATATTGTGATACAAGCACGCAGTGATAGCAATTTTGGAGCTTCACACACTTTACTGATGTATATTGACCAACTATTGACACTGACCAAAAAAATACAAAAAGGTGATAGTGCAAACTGCAAAGTTGAACCATGATCTCTGGATTAGTACACTCTCATTTCTTCCAAACAAAATTATTGTTTCTATGGGTCAGGTTTAGGGTAAGTGTATATATAGTCAGATTCAGTTTTGTTTCGTAGCCATTCTAGTTCTATATCTATATGTATATATTATCATGAGCTCATCAAATCCTATGGACACGGGAGCATGTAACACTGTACACAACCAATACTATGGGAAAAATTCAAACACGGCATCCAGTGTTACTATGTATATAATTGGTTACATCATTCTTACGCACAACAGGGATACACTGAATGGGCTGCTACTCCATCGTCTTATGTGAAGGTAGCAAAGCTGCTTCAATAGGAAGATTGTCGAGTTGAAGGTAGAGCTTGGAATAGTCAAGCAGAGTAATTTTGCATGATCATCGACTGTAGAAAGACTGTCATGCTAAGCCTGTGCTACTATTCCTCTGTCGTGCTATTGAACTTTGTTTCCATAGCTTTGCTTCATTGCAGTGGAACATGACATACTCAAGCATGTGCCCCCTGCATTATATCCTAATTAGAAATTTTTTAAAAGTTACTTATAGTACATGGCAGCCATGTTTGAATTTTGCTGTTTATGGAGTTACATGCTCCCTTGTCCGTATGATTTGATGTGCTCCTGATATTATATAGGTTTATTCTTGGCTAGTTTTGATAAGATATAAGCATAATAAGCATAATAATGCCTGTATGTGTCAAGCTATTGGTTAGAGTTGGTCCACCATCACCACCCTCTAACCATAATTCACCTCATATGTACTCACCAAAAATGTATAATATTTTTGTAATCATTGATTGCATACAAAATAAATTTCCGCTTAAGCCATGTAAACTTAGCTGTCAGTTTCTCATACACCAATATTCAAAAACAACATTGCAGACATTGCAGATGGACGAAATAATTTTATTCTATAAGACTGAATTAGATAGCTCACATGACTCAGAATACAATTTTCTTAGTCTGTTTTATTAAGTGAATAGTAAATTTCACATGACTTACATACATAAAACAATTGTGATATGTGACCGGATTTGCAAAAAGGTACCTTTTTCACACACAAAATTTGACCCATTTTTTGAACTTTGATCCTTCATAAATTTTTGATCATGGCATATAATTGCCTAGAATTTTCCATGAGTGTTGCTACAGTATCTGGCTACATTTTGATAGTAAGAGCAAGTTAATCAGCATAAGGAGTGAAGTGTTATATCATTTTGTTTGCTGGTATGTAAAATGTGTGGAAAAGGTACCTTTCGCAAATCCGGTCACATATAGTGATAATATAATTTATCAGCTACGATAAATATTTCCGTACACTATCATACACTTTCCTTGATTGAAACACTATAAGTTGGGGAAGAGGCACAATTTTTTTGTTGTTAAAGTGCATCAGTAACTATAGCTAGGGGGCATGCAATACAACTTCAAAGCAATATCAAAACTTATACGGGTACAAGGAAAATTTGAAATTTTCAGTTGGATTCAGGATCAAAGAATAAAAACGTAGTGAAACAAGAGAGGTTGTTTTCACAATGAACATTAATCCCTAATATAGACTGAAGTATAGGATTAAATGTCCATTAGTATAACTGCAGATATAGGCAACCTCTTTTGTTTCATACTGTTTTGCTCTCGTTTTTGCTACTCCCTTGTTTTTATTCTTTGATCCCTAATCTTTCTAATTTTTCCTTCTATTTGTTTACCTGTTTAATAACATAGTTATGAGTAATGAACCCATGCACATTGCATCAAAAGAAAGAATAACACCAGGCATGCTATAAATTAATTTTGCACCTGGATACGTGCCCCAAAAATCAATTACTGAAAGGTACAGAGGTGATTATGTTTCGTCTTCAGCTATGTTCACCCATTACACAGTGATACAGTACAAGAAGTGTCTCTGCAATCACAACGGATTATATGGGTGATGCTACCACTGCAGCCACAGGGAAGCCATGTCATGCTACCGCGAATTGACACCTTGCATTGTCAGCAAAAAGACCTGAGACACAAAGGAGGACAAAAGCAGGGACGGATCTAGGATTTGTAAAAGGGGGGGGTTAACTCAAGGTACTATTCTCTTGGGTAGAGGTGTGCAAAGCACACTTTCCAGCATGCGAACTAAGGGGGTCTGGGGGCATGCCCCCAGGAAAAATTTGAAAAATAGATGCTAAAATACTGTAATTTGGAGATATTTCCACATAAAATTCATAATATTTTCTGCCTGTAGATATTTTATATACTACCTTTAGGTTATAGGTATGGCTCTCTGAAGCATTTTGCTAATGGAAACGTTTGGGTAGGTACAGACAACCAAGTACATGCTGCACCCCTCTCACAATTGCACAACACTGAATAGGCGCATGTTAGAATAATAATGTTGAAAGTGGAAAATTTTGAAATTTGAATAATGCAAGATTGAATCTGAGAGTATTTTCAATGGAAATTGTGTACCTGAATTAAGTATTGCCATACATATTAACTACACAAGTACATGAATGAAGCCCTTTAAACAGACCAATGCACTTCATTGTATTTATAGGTGCAGTGGAAAAATTCCATAACAGAACCAACTACATGTTTCCATTGAATGTTCTATTAGAGTAGTTAGCTGACTGCTCTATTAGAGTATCTTGATCTTGTACACCTCCAATGCTGATCCGGGTCCTTGTTGTATAAACTTTAGCATAAATCCACTGATAATACCTTGGAAAGATGTTTATAAGGTGGTTTTATGAGTATTTGTATTGTTAGTGATTATATAATTATGCTAAGACAATATTTCATTATAATACTCAGCATATTGATCAAGTAAAGCCTAAATATGAAGGGGGGGGCTTCAGCCCGCAAAGCCCCCCCCCCCCTGGATCCGCGCCCCTGAAAGGTAAGTCCATGGTGCATGTGTCATATGTGTACTGCAGTTATGTCTTGGGATGAAGCAATGGAGTGAAAAAATCAAGCCCGTAGCATTATGCATTATGTTTGGCTGAAGGAATCAGCTTGTCAGTTAGTAGAAAATTCTGTTAAATAAGAATTTTTTTAAATTCCACACAAACTTGTTGGAGTCATTCTGAAGACATATTTGGGTTTGGTTATTACCACCAAGCTGTTTTGAAGAGAAAGAGATTCTATTTTTGAGGTGATATTGTAGGACAAGAAAGTTCAAAACTCCGTTATCCCTAATATACAACACTACCACACTGTATATAATACATGATACCAGGCTGTGTTTAGAACTTCAAAAGTTGGGGGGTTCAAGCCCCCTGAGCCCCAGCTTTTCACTACTGCTTTGGTATTATCAGAAATATTTAAAAACTGTCATTATAGAAAACTAAAGTAGAGTGGTCAGATATCAGAAACTCTATATCAGCTATATACAACATTCAATCAAATAGCTATGTGGCCAGTAGTAAAGCTACATCAATATGGTTACACTTATTATACTCATTAATGTCATACCTGTGTGCAGGTGCTGCTGCAACTTGGGTTAACAGGATCTACCACAGACTCACAGGCCTGGATGGAAATAATAATTTCTAAACTCTGAGCTATACACAAACTGCTGTGTGAAATGATTAACTCTTACTGGCACTGACATTATGCACAGTGCAGTATCAGATCATTAGGGTATAATGCACCACAGGTTGGTTGTTATGCAATGGCTGGTAATCAACCCCATGGGTATTGCTGTCTTTTGAATTGTGGTACAAGCCAGTTATATCGTGCTTACTACTATAGTGTTACTACACAATATTATCATATGAATAGTATTCTTGTATAGCTACTCATAATGATGATACAACTAGAACTAACTTGCATCACCAGTAACATGACAAAAGAGGCTAAAGTTTGTCAAACTAGCAATTTGGTGGATACAGGCTTGGTAAATTTATCGTGCATCCAATATTCACAAAAGATAATCGTTTGGTAAATTTCATCCAAATTGTCAAATTCAATAGTCTTTAGCCCAGCCAAACTTTTGTTGCTGATGGTACTTTATACCAACAAAGCAAAAATTTAACTCCAAAACTCATACAGCAATCCATCTGACCAAGCAACCTGTATAATTATGTAAACTTAAATACCGTTGTGACTGGGGTAAACAAAATCCAACCACAACTCAGCCACTCACGTCACCATCTTGGAGAGCTCTGAGGGGAGTATTTGTTGTCAACAAGGCAATACAGCTTCCCATGTCATTTCTGCGACAACCAAAATCTGTGTAGTATCTTATAGCCTGCTGAGGATCATAATCATCCTGTAAGAAATCATTTACTAGCATAATAAAATGCTCCTATGCAGTCTAACAATTGACACATCACACAATTTAATGGCTGCACTTGTTAATTACTATTCCACTAGGGACCTGCAAGCTTGTGAAGGACAGACTCAGCAACTTACACAGACAAAAAACTTAGACTAGGTTGTGACTTGATCCACAGATAGCTTGCAGTCTTGGCAAGTGCCTGAGGAGCCGCACAGTCTGGGATACAGCATTCAACCAGTGCATGCATATACAGATAAATGTGTTTCTTTCTCTTTATTAAGGACTGCATGTGTAAGCATATTACTCCATCATTGTATTTCAGAAGTAGAGAAAAGAGTAAATAGGACAATCTAAATGTGCATATGACTATATCCAAGTAGTGAAACAAGATAATATGGTGGTAATACAACATAGCTATGTCGGAAATCCCTACTTTGGCGTGTTGATTTAATTTGTTCAATGCCAAAGTAGGGTTTTGTTTCACAACTTTATTTTTTTAAATAATTACAGTTTGTTTCTTTTGTTATAGTTTAGCTATGATATTCATGTGTGACTGTTCTATTAGAAATATCTGTTGTACCAAGGTGACTGCTTTATTAGAGTATTTTGCTGGCTTGACTGAACTTCTAGGGAGTAGTAAAATTACATGATCAATCAGTAAGGGGCATGATCATCGTGCCATGTCTTCACCAGTGACACCAATAATTGTTATAAGTCAGCTAGATCATTAAGGAGTAAGGATTCTCCAGAAATAAAGGGCAACCGCCAAATGTGCTGCCAAAAAGCATCATAGAAATATGTTACATGACAAAAAGCACCCTTACAGATAAGTCTAATATCAAATCTAGTGTTAAATATAAGAAACCTTGTATATAAGTATCAATATTGATTTTTAAACAAATTACCATAGCCCAATTTGTGATCTGCCTAGCTTTCTGCATGCCTGACCACAGTCAAAAGTTAGAGGCTAATTGACACATAGTATATACAACCACCATGTTACTGTTCTATAAATGAGAGACACAACTCTAGCAGTGTGTCACAAGAAGGGAGATGATTGGGCCAGCAGATGCAGTACATGCAACAATATTGCATGTTCATGATCTTCATGCAGCAGATGCAGTCTATCATAGAGTGTGCAGTGTCAATGATATTAGATAAATCTAATATCAAATCTAGGGTTAAATCTAAGAAACCTTGTATATAAGTATCAATATTGATTTTTAAACAAATCGCCATAGCCCAATTTTTGATCTGCCTAGCTTTCTACATGCCTGACCACAGTCAAAAGTTAGAGTATATACAACCACCATGTTACTGTTCTCATAGTAACAAATTCACAAGCAGCAGGTGCCTTTCGCAGTTCTCCCCTGCGTGCTTTGCCTTCACTATTTACACTAGTTGTCATCTTATGCAATTACAAGGAAACCATATCAAGGTGTTAGTTTTAACACTTTCTTTGCAGGCACATACATAGATACCACAAAATCAGTTGAAGCATTTTAATATGCTACCGTTAGAGGGAGGACATAGTTACACTTATAATGATCGGTTGGCTAGATGATCTAGAGCTTCACTGATAATCATCACTAAAGCACATGACTACACCACTGTACAGTACTATATGATACTACTATATCATAAGTAGTATCAGATGAATATTTTAACTAGTTCAACAGAATGAAATGAACTGCTAAGGAAATGCGTCACTATATCAAAGTCACTTTTGACTTACTTGTGATATAATTATACAAAAATCCTTCACGTTTTATATATGTAGGGAGGTGCATTACTTACCTTTGCACAAGCTGTGAAATAATTAATCAGACGTTGCCTACATCCTGGGGTTGAGCAAAGTGTACCATACATCTTGTCAACTTCAGTGAATGAAACATTCCCTCCTTCCTCTTCTAAACCTTCAAGCTCAAAAATAGCCTGCACAGCAGTACCACAACTATCCCCTTGACTAAACAGTGAGAAACTAGCAGATTCACAAGGAGAGAGAGGTGGAGCAGTAGGTCCCTACAATAATGAAGTATCTGTTTAACACTTCAAGAGTACCACAATACTCAACTAGAAGACACAACTCTAGCATGGTAATATGACAAGCATATTTGACTATTGCACTGTAATGCTTTACATATATATACTGTCTAAGTTGACGATCTTTTATATTACAAGTACGCATAAGGAAAAATTAGGAATTTTAAGTTTGATTAGGGATCATAAAAAAGTTGGGAAACAAAGGAGGTCTCCTACAGATTAAATGTTCACTAGTATATCTGCAGGTGCAGTTGTTTCCCTTTTATTTTCTATAATTCCTAATCTCCTAGTTTTTCCTTATACTTGTTTGTTTACTTTTTTTTGTAACAACATTATGACCAGTGAACCGTGCATACTGCATCAAAAGAAAGGATGGTGCCAGAGTTAATGTTTTTGTATGAACACGCACCCCAGCTATCAATTACTGACTCAAATGTGAAGTGGCCATTATGCTTTGCTTTCTGTTATGTTCAGCCCATTACACAGCATTACAAACAAAGAACAGTATCACCTCTGCAATCAATCCAGTCACCACAAAAAATACAGAAGATTCCCATTTACAAATGCAGGAAAGCCATGCATTGCACTACCACAAATCGACACCTTGGGCTGACAGCAAAAAGAATGGAACGCAAAGGAGGACAAAGGTAAGTCCATGACAAATGCATTGTACATATTGTAGTATGCCATAGGCACATCTCGGGACAAAGTAATGTCGAACAGTGAAAAAATCAAGCGTATAGCCTTAGCTGTTATTGAGTTATGCTTACTGAAGGCATCAAACAGGCAGGCAGGCAGGCGGGTGGGTGGGGGGCGGGAGGGTGGGGGGCGGATGGGCGGGCAGGCAGGCAGGCAGGCTTTTCATTTGTAAACGAGAATTGTCTGTATTTTCCATGGTGACTGGATTGATTGCAGAGGCACCTTTGTTTGTAAGACTGTGAAATGGGCTGAAAATAGGTGAAAGCATAATGTAATTGCCACTTCGCTTTCAAGTTGGTAATAGTCCAGTTGCATGTAAGGGAAAGTATTTTAATTGAGCTTTTAATTGCGCTTGTGCAACCACTGGATGCTGTGGTTAGGCATAAAAATGTACAGAAACCATTGGGAAACGGACGACCACGGACACAAAACAAAATCTATTGTCACCTTAAATCTAAAGAAGGTATCCGAGTTTTTTAACCAGCACTGGAAACTACATTGATTTCTACTCCCTGTGATGTTTGTCTGTTGTAAACATGCTAAGCCAATAGCGAGTTATGAGCCAGTAAAGCATAGAATTAGTGATGAAAATGTTTTTCAGAGACAAAATACACAGGCAGCTGCTTGCTTTCGTTGTTTACCACATGCAGGTACAGTACAAGAACAAGTGTTACAATCACCTGGACGATGTGTCTTGGCCTGCTGAGCACGCCGGCTATTAACTTAGTTGGCTGCTATGTTGATTCAGCGCTTTCCTGCGAAGCGATTCACTACAAAGCTTATTGCTAAGATCTGTTGCCATTCTTGAACGATTTTCTAACTCTGAACTTACGAATAGCAGTTGTAAAAAGCCTTGTCTGGTAACTTTTCTAACTTCATGGCCCTATAACTCAGGCATTTTTCATCCTATTTACAACGGATAACCGTGAAACGACAGAGAAATCAATGTAGATTATTCCCATATACAAAAAATAGGAACATACCGTATACTTTGAAAGTAACGGAAGTTTTACTGTAGGTTATCATCGGTTTTCCTAATGGATTCAATACATTTTTATGGGCATCCACGGCATCCAGCGATTGTGCAATGGGCAATTAACACTGATTGCATTCCTAAGGTCTTACATGCAACTGGACTATTGATAGTTGGGCACACCAATTGTCTGTATTTTTCGTGGTAGCTACCTGATTGATTACAGAGGCACTTCCCCTGTTCTTTGTTTGTAGCACACTGTAACGGGCTGACATAGCTGAAAGCGAAGTGTAAGGCCAATGCACTTTCGAGTCAATAATTGATAGCTAGTGTGTGCATTCAGATGAAAACATTAACTCTGGTGCCACTTTTTTCTTTTGATGTGGTATGTGTGGGCTCACCAGTCATAATATTGTTACAAAAAAGTAAACAAACAAGTATAAGAAAAATTTGGAATTTTAAGTTTGATTAGGGATCATAGAAAAAACAGTAGGGAAACAAGGAAGGTTGCCTGCAGATACACTAGTGAACATTTAATCCCTACCTCAGTCTTGGTATAGACTGAATTAGTGATTAAATGTTTATTAGTATATCTGCAGGTGTAGGTGACCTCCCTTGTTTCCCAACTACTTTTTCTATGAACTCTAATTGAACTTAAAATTCCTAATTTTCCTAATATGTTATATATAGTAGTCTAACCTGTGTACAAAACCCTGGTGACTGGACTCCACATAGAGCATACAATGTTACAGTAATTGCTTCAAATACTCCACTGAGATCATCATCATCACCTGGATAATCCCTGCAGAACATGAAATAAGCTTTATTACCACCTTAGTGCTGGAGTAATGTAATTTTAACTGGATCAGACACTTTGCCATTCATCAATATTAAAATGCAAGTATATCTACACTATAGTCAGCTCGCGTTTGCCTGAGCCCTTGTTTTTCATGAATAATTCTTGCTACATGGGCCAGCTTCCCAAACATTTAGTAGTACTGTGAAGCCCTTTAAACACCAGAACTGTTTATCAAAAAAGCGTTTTGATACAAACAAGAACAAGTGAATTATGAGGCTTTAAAAAAAAATCGCATACAATTTAGTAAAGGCAATGCAGGACAAGAAAACATACTTGTTCCAGTACGAAACCATTGGGAGTGAACATGTTCACCTCTTTGATATTACTATATTTGGTGGGGGCTCAGGTGAACGTGAACTGAGGGATTTTCCCATTTACCAGTCAGTTTGATGACCTAACTATATAATTTATCAAGAGTTTACCCTTCTCCATTATTATACTCTTCATAATCAGTGATTTCATGTAACTTATAACTAGCTACACTAGCCATATTTTCAAGCATTATTGTATGACTTATATTACCACCTTCGCACAAACCTTATTGGATTTTCTTCCAATTTGAGGTATGTTCCTGAGCCATTGTTGGCAGATTTTGATAAACCTACTTTTTGCCATTTTTGGCAACTTCAGAAGCTGCCAAAATTGCCAACTTCAGAAGCTGCCAAAATTGGCAACTTCAGAAGCTGCCAAAATTAGCAACTTCAGAAGCTGCCAAAATTGGCACCTTTCAAAGCTGCCAAAACTGGCAACTTCAGAAGCTGCCAAAATTGGCAACTTCAGAAGCTGCCAAAATTGGCACCTTTCAAAGCTGCCAAAACTGGCAACTTCAGAAGCTGCCAAAACTGGCAACTTCAGAAGCTGCCAAAACTGGCAACTTCAGAAGCTGCCAAAACTGGCAACTTCATAAGCTGCCAAAACTGGCAACTTAATAAGCTGCCAAAACTGGCAACTTTTAGAGCTGCTTCAAAAATGTATCACTAGCAGCTCTATGATATTTCCAAAAGTGGCATAAATTCCATGTCCTTTTATAGTTACAAAGGTATTTTTTAATTGTGGGATTGAATTTCAGTTTGGGGTTTCAAAACTGAAAGCTTTTATAGCTACCAAAGTTGGCAAGATTATAAATGTAAGTTTATAAAATATCCAAAATGGGCAAGTTCTGTAATTACCAAAATTTGCAAGTTTCATAATATCCAATGTTAGTAAGTTTATAATTACCAAAATTGGCAAGTTTGAATTTCCAAAATTGGCAAGTTTGAACTTCCAAAATTGGCAAGTTTGAATTTCCAAAATTTGCAAGTTTTAATTTCCAAAATTGGCAAGTTTGAATTTCCAAAATTGGCAAGTTTGAATATCCAAAATTGGCAAGTTTGAATTTCCAAAATTGGCAAGTTTGAATTTCCAAAATTAGCAAGTTTGAACTTCCAAAATTGGCAAGTTTGAATTTCCAAAATTTGCAAGTTTTAATTTCCAAAATTGGCAAGTTTGAATTTCCAAAATTGGCAAGTTTGAATATCCAAAATTGGCAAGTTTGAATTTCCAAAATTGGCAAGTTTGAATTTCCAAAATTGGCAAGTTAGAATTTCCAAGATTCCATTATTGGCATGAAGTAGGTATGTCAAACTTGGCAATAAAAAATATCTTATTCTTGCCAAAAATGGAAACTCAAACCCACAATCAATGGTTACACACAGCACTATATAAGTAAAATCTGATACCTTCCAATTTTGGAATAACTGTTAAGATGCTTGTGAGAGAAATTGCAGCACTTACTGGTTCCATGACAAAGCGGTGTATACTCTCCTTAGCTTGCCAAGGAAAATACGTTGCTCTTTGTTTTGCAATAATTCAGATCCCACATAATGCCAATGTTGGCAATAATGGGGGTCACAAATTATTGCCAAATTTGACAAAAAAATGTCCTGCCAAATTTGGGCTTAAAAGAGCCAGTTTTGGAAGCTCGGTAACTTTTACATTACAGGTTTTTGCAATTGAATTCGTCGCCTTTGCGATTGAATTCGTCCCGTTTGCAATTGAATTCGTCGGTATTGCAATTGAATTAGTCGGTTTTGCAGTTGAATTAGTCGGTTTTGCAATAGAATTCGTCGCGTTTGCATTACAATTAGTCATAAACAAAACGGCTCCAAGAAACCAACCCGTTCATTAAGAGATGAACTATTTATGCCTTGGAGAGTTACACTTGCGACACTAGAAAGTAATTGGAGCTGGTAGTACGCGAAGTTGATAGCTGTCTGACAAGTTAATTAACTTGCTCGCTAGTGACCACACCCATCGAGAATGGCGTAGTAGAGTTTGGAATGTTGCTGGATAGGCTGTAGAGGAAGAATTATTGCCTTATAAAGAGTTGTTTACTACTGTTGTACTTGAACAAGTTCTTGTAGCAGCTGTTACATCATGTTTTCGTGTTTCCTCCAGCTGCCATTCTTGTTACGGATTAATTTAACTGCAAAAGCGACGAATTCAATTGCAAAACCGACGAATTCAATTGCAAACAGGACGAATTCAATTGCAAAGCGACGAACTCAATTGCAAACGGGACGAATTCAATTGCAAAACCGACGAATTCAATTGCAAACAGGACGAATTCAATTGCAAAGCGACGAACTCAATTGCAAATGGGACGAATTCAATTGCAAAACCGACAAATTCAATTGCAAACGGGACGAATTAAATTGCAAAAGCGACGAACTCAATTGCAAACGGGACGAATTCAATCGCAAAGTCGCCGCAAAAACCTGTAATTGTGTTGTTGTCACTACTTTGAAGTTGCATTTCGTAAATTGCCAACAATGGCAAAATAAAATTCTTTACATTGCCAGACTTTGCTTTTAAGGCTGTTCCAACTTTGGCAATAACCCAATAGCTGCAAAATATGGAACCCAATAGATTGACAAAAATGGCAACATGTTGGATCTACATTTGGCAAAATATGGACAATGCTGAATTTGCCAACATCTGGGATAAACCTAATTTTGCCACAATTGGCAAAAGTATGATACTGAATGTTGCCAAAACTGGCAAAAAGCAGGTTTATCAAAACCTGCCAAAATTGGCTGTTGAACATACCTCCCAATTTGGATGATATAAAGAGCATAATACACTACATTTAAATTTATAAAATAAATTTTTTTTTTAAATTAAAAAAATAATATTACAGATTAGTAGTAGCAAGAGTACATAATAATAGAAGAGGGAGGAGAGTGTCTAACTGCTATAGATTCGCTAAACGCACAGCGCTCAGACATTACGCAATCATCTATAGCCACCAAAGGTGACAAACGGCGCTGCCATCTCGATTATAGGCGCTGCCCTCTGAAGTAGGCTTCAGCATTATACTGCTTCAATCAACAGATATTAACAGTCTTCTGTTCACAAAAAGGTATTGATATATGGCTAGCTGTTCTATGGATTGAAGTAGGAGGGTTTGAGCGCTGTGTGTTTGTACAGCCTATATTGAGAGTTAGACACTCTCCTCCCTCTTCTATTATTATGTACTCTTGGTAGTAGTGCAAAGTTACAAGCAATTACAAGTGTGATTTTCTGTCATGTGTGCAGGGCAAACAACTTACAGAATTAAGACTTAGTGTAAAATTGGTCTGCTGATAGGCTAGCCATTGTAGTGCAAACCTTTTGTGATTTGAAATTACTGATAGTATTAGCTAAGGAGATATAGAAATAACCAAACATGTGCTCAATCGAGATACTCTAATAAAACAGTCATAAAGAAATTAAAACCCAAAGCCAGCCTTTGGGGCCATACATATACAGAGTACAAAAAGAAATGAAATCAGCCAAGTTGTGATAAAAGAGTGCAGTCTTCTAAAGCCTGGGTTTAAAAAGTTGTGAAATAAAAGGTGGCAGCTAAGAAATGGCTCCAGTGATATTAATGCTAGTAAGTTTTAATGGATGTGCGCATTATCATACAGCATGATAGTACTGTATCATGAATCACGATAGTGGTTCATAATAGGGATCGGGACAAAAATTTTCAAAACTCTCTAATAGAACGCACGCCAAAAGCAGACTTCCGGGCTTTGGATGTGTTTCAGAAACCTTCCAGACCTTCCTCTGGTGTTGTAATGACTGATCTGGAAGCATAAAACACAAGGGAAGTGGTTTTAGGAGTTTTTAAAAATTTCCAAAATCACCCCAATTTTCCATCTTCTTCATATTTCGCGCGTCTACAACCCACAGGAAGTAGATATCAGCACTAAAAACATATGGCATATTTAAAATCATTCCTACCCAGGTCTGTGTGGTATTAAAATCTTTGCTTTCTAAGGCGATTGCGAGATATAGAGGAAGAGTCATGGCTTTGAGACGCCATTCATCCGTGAAGCCATACAAGCAAAAGTACAGCAGTACTAGTTTTAAAATATGCCATTTGAAGTAACGCACGGGACTAAAACTCATCAAGATGTATTAAACTAAACATTAAACATAAACGCTACTCACTGAAATTTGTTTCTGAACGTTTTAGAGTTCCTCAACTCGCGTCAGTGAAGGGGGTGTGGCCCATAGCCCGTCACTGAAACCGCATTCTGGGCACTTTCCTAAGGGCTGCTACAGCCATTGTCAGTAAAGAATCGACGTAACAAGCCTCGTAAGCTATCAGAAATAGCGTAACCCTTCAAATCGAAAAGGGTGTGTGTCCCCTTTGTACGTGATCGAAAATTAAGGACAGCTCCGAAGCTTTGGGGGAAAGAATTTGCGAAAGAAAATAGTATAGCCTTCCAGTATATGTACCACTATCAGGCCTTATAAGCTAACGGAAATTTAACTCAGAAGGTTGATATTGATGTTCAACGTGGCAATGCTGCTTCTGTAATGGCATCAATTCCATCATCACAGGATTGGGCAGAGTTTGCCTCTCTACCCACTGTTTGAGTGTGAAGACCTTTCCATCTTTAAAAAGAGGGCGTGTCTCCTTCGTACATGATCGAAAGATTGAGAACAGTTGCCTTAAGGATCTGCACGAGAAAAGACTAAATAATAGCTACAGATAGCTACTTTTTACAGATTAGTAGGATTTTCCAGCTATACAATTTCAATGCCTTTGTTGTTGTGGATCAAAGCATCTAACACGTTGGGTGAATGCAGCCTGTGCATGATCATGCCTTTTCAGAGTCTAGCTATAGCTATTCCATAAGACTGTTCATGAGTACGCACTCTAGTTGTAGCTAGTAGACAGATCCTTGAGTATCATGAAGCAAGCCTTCGCATACTATATTACTGCAGTACTATATGTTACTTCAGTACTATATTACTACATGCAGTGCACCAGTGGCGTAGCCAGGAAAAAAAATTTTACCGAGGCAAAGTTTATACATTGAAATAATTGAGAGGGTCAGCTTCTGACTCAACTCAGTGATTCATGCACACTTTCAAGCATGGGTGGTACAGCATTTGCAGATTGACTCTCTGGCTGGTTGGAAGAAATTGTTTCAGAAAACTCTGAGCATTTTCTACATGTCATAAGTAATGCTCCAGCTTACAGTATACCATGCTTCAATTAGTAGACTAGTGTAATTGCACTCAACACAAAAACTGAATTACTCCAGAGATATTTGAGTGATCAAGCCATCATGGACTGTAAGTCATAGTCATGCACACTACTTTTTTCAGTAGTGATCTGATGCAATGTTTAACTCAGAGATTATCTCTTTAATGTGATGCTCAACTGCATCATGTCAAGCTAGAGATGCTCCCTTAAGGAAAATTTTGAAAATAGATGCTTTGAAATGGCATGTGGAGGCTATTTTTATTGTAACTGCTAATGCATGATATGCATGATTAATTGATTAACATAAATGTAAATGATTCAGTGTAATGAGAACAGTGGCTACAATCTGTACTGAATGCTGAATTAGAGTATATTTACGATGACTGCTCTATTAGAGTATTTCGATCTTTTTACAAATTTAAGTAACTGAAAAGTGAATGCCAGACTGTGTCACCATGGGTTCTGGCTCTGCTTAGCACTACAGTTATAGATACTATTGTGTGTGGTACAGTAATGCTGTCTAGTAACGTTTGAGTAGTACCAAAACTCCAGGACTGCTCAGCCTGTTCACTGAGTTGAGCATTTTTTACCGAGGCAGCTGCCTTGGTTGCCTCAATGGTAGCTACGCCACTGGTGCACACACCAGCCATAAAATTGTGTTGTCCATGTGTATGGACATGAAAAAATTTCAGAAACTAGGGGGGTGAATCACTATCCCTATTACTTCTTGTTTACTCAGTTTTTTTTTCAGAATCACAACTTCGATCCCTATTCTACTTGTTTAAATTTACAATTGTTTTGCCACAATACTGCTTAATACATCAATACAAGCCAAGCAGCTTGATTTGTGTACATTGAATTTAAGATTCCTATTTTGGCTTTTTATTTGAACAGTTGAAATAGGAATCTTAAATTCAATGTACACAAATCAAGCTGCTTGGCTTGTATTGATGTATTAAGCAGTATTGTGAATCACCAGCTCTATTACTTCTTGTTTACACAGTTTTTCTGAATCACAACTTCAATCCCTATTCTACTTGTTTATATTTACAATTTTTTACCCCCCTAGTATTAGGGATGATGAAGGTTTGGGCTTTTCTGGCCAAAATATCACCTAAAACCAGCCTCACAATACCCTCATGGCATCTTGGCAGTATTGGTTAGGTATAGTCAAGCCCAAAAGTGCCTTCAGCATGATCTGAAATAATTCCAAAAGTTGCTACGGAAATTTTTAATACTTTTAATTACTGAAATTTTCTGCTGTTTCATACTGTAACTTAACTTAATAATGGATAAGGCTACAGGCTTGATTTTTTCACTGTTCAACATTGCTTCAACAGGATCAGTCATACTGCAGTGCGTATAATGCATGTTTCATGGACTTACCTGTGTCCTCCTTTGTGTCCCATTTTTCTTTGCTGACAGCGAAAGGTGTTGATTCACAGTAGTGTTCATGTGATGGCTTTCCTACGTTAGGTGGGAATAGTTTGAATTTTCCATTGTGACTGATTGATTGCAGATGTCCTTTCCCTAGTGTTTCTTCATTTGTAATGTTGCGTAATGGGCTGAACATAGCTGAAAACGAAGCATAATGGCTACTTTACTATTTCAGTAATTGATATTTGGGGTGTGCATTCAGGCGAAAATGATAAGCCTGGTGCCATTCTTTCCATTCTAATGTGGTATGTGTGAGTTCACCAGTCATAATTATATGTTACAAAACAGTAAACAAACAAGTATAAGGAAAAATTAAGAATCTTAAGTTCGATTAGAATAATAAGTAGTGAAACAAGGGAGGTCACCTACACCTGAAGAATAGCTACTAGTGGACATTTAATCCTAGTTCAATTGTAGGTAGAGACTAAAGTAGGGATTTAATGTTCACTAGTATATCTTCAAGTGTAGGCGACCTCCATTGTTTCACTAATTTTTATTTCTATGGTCCCTAATTGAACTTAAAATTCTTAATTTTTCCTTATAAAAAATTTATTAGCATTAACATCATTGCAGCCATTTGTGGCTGTAACTTTAATGTTTTTCACCCAGGCTTTTGAAGACTGCATCGCTTTTTTTACAGCTTATAGCTGTTCTTTGGTAAAAAAGGATGTGGGCAGGGATGAGAAACAATTAATCAAGTTTGCCTGGTCTAACCCTGCTATCACAGCTGATCACCTCACTTAATTTCTACTTTATAAATGAAAATTCTAACTAAAATCTACTCAATTTAAAAGTTCATAATTTCATAGATCTACCAATGGAAAATCTAGATTGTTCTAGAACATTCTATGTGCGTTCTATTTGAAATCGGAAAAAAATGTGTGCTTTATTAGAGCATACAAAAGTAATCAAATAAACTCTGTAATATATACAATACTATTACAACTTCTCTAGTATTTAATTAACTGTAAATTTTAATGATCTTTTTTTTCTCAGCAGAGCTGTCTACCCAGTTTGATAATAAATAAATAAATAAATAAACAGTATTCCATCAAATCAAAGCCGATGTTATAAACTATTTTGGTACAGATTGGTGGGGTAGTACACCTATTCACAGGGATGAAAATAGCAGTTAGCCATCGGCCAAAATCCGGCCATTTCGCTAGGTTGGCCATCCATTTTATCCATAATACCATACCTGTTTCACTGCCCATACAAAAGTCTCAATAGTAGCAGTGAAATTTATCCCGTATTTCACTGACAGCAGTGAAAAAGTTGTAATTGCAATTTCATTGGCTAGAATTTATGTTAACAATGTAGCGCCAATTAGTGTCGACGCGTGCTTAATACATAGTGACAAATTGCGTACATGGCAACGCTAATGCACAGCATGCGCATATGCAGCGAGTATGGTATTAACTGGGAATAGCATGGGTAGCAGTGAAATTTGGGATAAATACCACTCTTGTTGTATTGGCAATGGTAAATTTCACTCGGCTTCGCCTCGTGAAATTTATCCCCATTTCCAATACAACACTCGTGATATTTATCCCAAATTTCACTGCTACCCATGCTATTACTAGTACCAACCGGCCCAATAGCCGAACAATAAATAACCGGAAGTTAATGCATTATATGAACCATTATTAATGTACACTCGTGTGGTTACGTAAAGTGCTGGGTTGTTATTAATTTAAAACGGCCACCAACATTTTGAGCGATGTTTCAAGTGGTGTTCGCACATCCAGTACTGGCAAGAGGCCTCAAAGCCATTCATAGGCCAGCTTTAGAGTTTGCTTATACCCAAATTTCTACTCATCTACAGAAATAGTGAGGACAGTAGTTACAAGTGTACTGTGTACAATTTATTCAATTGAATTGTAATAATCAAGAACGTGTCTTTATAGCAAATTTCCTTCAGCAGTTTTCAGTGATAAAGCATTCCAAATGGATATGTAATGGCATGAATTAAACAAAATTATTATTTCAACAAATACTTAATGATTCATCACCTTAATAATGCATGTATTATCTGGCCATTTGATTATCCAAACATTCTGTTATCTGAACTGTGGAAATGACTGTTTTATTAGAGTATTTAGATGAAGGTGTACATTCTATTAGAGTATTTGAATGGAGTTCTGTATATAAATGAATAGACGTCTATTATTTGATTATCTGAAGTCACCCAGGGCCCAAAGAGTTTGGGTAATGGAGTGTACTTCTGGTTTGAACCATTCAATAGAATAGTCTTTGGTTACTAAGTTGTATTCATTCGTATTTAGGTACGAGGAAACTGTCATGCCTACAACAATGATGGTTTTATTCTAACCTGAAAATCTGGTAAAAGGTGTAATCACCCTCTGTAACTATTTGCAACAGGTTGTTATTTGGTATTTTGATATCCCTCAAAGTGATGGGCAGATTCCCAAGTAAACAGTTCGTTACAATGTGCAAAGTGTTGATACTGGGTCATTGAGTGAAGTACTGCTGTTGGACAAAGTGTTCAATAAGTAACAAACCATAGGTTCAGCAGTTTTGATTAAAACTCACAGTATACTGGTGTGATTTACATACAACTTAGTGCCCAAGGAGAATGAAGGCTGCTCTATTGAATGGTCGAAATTGGAAACCTGTGCACCGTTGTGATAAGGGAATATATAAGTACTTGCTCCTGATAACTGATGACCCACCGTCAACAATGCCATCACTATAGTAAATAAAATCTCACCACCTTGACTGAGCCTGTGCAAGGTACACTAGCCAGTTATTTCAAAACAGCTACAACAATGCATATTTCACACTTTTCACAAGTGTAACAGGACAATAAACAATATTTTAAGTCAGATAGAGACACTCTGATCAGTTTGCGGTCAATCACCCAAATTGAACACTAATACAAACAATTTCACAACTATAATTCGTTTTATTTTTGTGCAAAAATATCATGATAAATTTTTGTGTAAATTATGATTGTATGATTTAGCTACACAGATATTGTTATACGTGACTGTTCTATTAGAGTACCTTGATCTTTTGCATCACTGGTAGCCATAGATGGCAGAAAGAGGGGGGCTAGGGGGCTGAAGCCCCCCTCGGTCTGCTGAGGTATCATACTGAAATTATCCTTCTTGGGATGGGGCTGAAAACCTTGATAAAGATCGATATACTCTAATAGAATGCTCAAATACCCTAATAGAGCAGTCAAGACTTTCATAAAAATGTGATCCTAAAAGTGGTAAAAAAAGAAAAGAAAGCGTCGCCTGTAGTGGAACTCAAACCAGATACCTCTTACTTTGACAGTTGTTGGCTTACCACTGTACCAATGTTTCCGGGTGACTAAGACTGTTTTGTACTACTTATAAATCCTATTATTATGTTCCTGATTAACTCTGTAGTCAACAAAAACTTTTCCCAAAGAAGTTTTTATTAACTTCAGATAGCCTGTTTAAAATACTTTTGACTAAAAGTTGGTGTTTTAGTTAAAACGCTTCAAATTGTACTTATAAAATTGCTATAAATCAATTTTGGTGAACTTTGTGACATTGTGAAAACTATAATAGCTACAGCTTCTTGGGGGCCAGCCCCCCATACCCACTGTTCTAAAGGCATTAAGTCACACAATTAACGCTCAGAAACTTTCTATAGCTAGTTGCTGATACAAAAAAATTTTTTGTGTGTAAGTTTTTTGAATGTTTAGCATATGAAAATTGAATTACAGCATATAATCAAAGCTATTGTTTGTAAAAACTGAGTATACTGTTGCAACTTGATTTTAAGTCACCAAAAAGAAATGGAGATATTTTTAGGTAATTATAAATCTTAATAATTACTGATGTAGTTAGGTAATGCAGGGTAATTACACAGGAAACAAGGAATCTGTAAATGTTGGCCTTAAGCTTTACATTACACATTTTACTCCTAATGTCATGTACATCGTAACACATATATATACATATATCTAATCCAAAACAGCCAAGCTGTAAAAAAAAGAGTGCGGCCCTGAGAAAGGCTATGGTGAAAAAAGATGCGAAATCCAAGGTGGCGGCCAAGAAATGGCTGTGATGGTAGGTTAATGGTAAAAATTTTAATAACAAAAATTCAGGTAAATTTGGTGCCACTTGGTCTTGGCATAAGATTCACCTGAATTGTCGTTATTAAAATTTTTACCATTAACCTACCATCACAGCCATTTCTTGGCCGCCACCTTGGATTTCACATCTTTTTTCACCATAGCCTTTCTTAGGGCCGCACTCTTTTTTTACAGCTTGGCTGTTTTGGATTAGATTTCACTTCTTTTTGTATTTGTATACCCCAAAGCTGACCTATGGCTGGCTTTAGGGCTTTTTAACCTATCATTTTGTTTCTTTACTACAGGAAGAAGAAAAGATGAAGCAGGGTGATTTCTTTGTAGCCGACCTCTATGCAAGGTGACTCTTCTAGCTGATCTCTCTACCGGATGACTTGGTTGTAGCTGAACTCTCTACAGGGTGATTTGTTTGTAGCTGAACTCTCTACAAGGTAACTTCTTCTAGCTGATCTTTGTACAGGGTGATTTGTTTGTAGCTGAATTCTCTACAGGGCGATTTGTTTGCAGCTAATCTGCTGAACTCTCTACAATGTAACTTCTTCTAGCTGAACTCTCTACGGGTGGCTTGTTTCTAGCTGATCTCTCTACAGGGTAACTTGTTTCTAGCTGAACTCTCTACAGGGTGATTTGTTTGTAGCTGAACTCTCTACAAGGTAACTTTTTCTATAGTAGCTGATCTTTCTACAGGGTGATTCTCTACAGGGCAATTTGTTTGCAGCTGAACTCTCTACATGGTAGTTTCTTTGTAGCTGAACTCTCTACAATGTAACTTCTTCTAGCTGAACTCTCTACAGGGTGATTTGTTTGTAGCTGAACTCTCTACAGGGTGATTTGTTTGTAGCTGAACTCTCTACAAGGTAACTTCTTCTAGCTGATTTTTCTACAGGGTAATTTGCTTGTAGTTGAGTTCTCTACAGGGTGATTTGTTTGCAGCTGAACTCTCTACATGGTAGTTTCTTTGTAGCTGAACTCTCTATAATGTAACTTCTTCTATCTGAACTCTCTACAGGATGACTTGTTTCTAGCTGATCTCTGTACAGGGTGAATTGTTCCTGGCTGAACTCTCTACAGGTGATTTGTTCGCAGCTGAACTCTCTTACATGGTGGTTTCTTTGTAGCTGAACTCTCTACAAAGTAACTTCTTCTAGCTGATCTATCTACAGGATGACTTGTTTCTAACTGAACTCTCTACAGTGTGATCTGTTCATAGCGGAACTTTCTACTGGGTGATTTGTTTGCAGCTAAACTCTTTGCATGATTGTTTCTTTGTAACTGAACTCTCTACAAGGTGACTTCTTCTAGCTGATCTCTCTACAGGATAACTTGTTTCTAACTGAACTCTCTACAGTGTGATCTGTTCATAGCGGAACTTTCTACTGGGTGATTTGTTTGCAGCTAAACTCTTTGCATGATTGTTTCTTTGTAACTGAACTCTCTACAAGGTAACTTCTTCCAGCTGATCTATCTACAGGGCAATTTGTTTGTAGCTGAATTCTCTACAGGGTGATTTATTTGAGCTGAACTCTCTACATGATGGCTTCTTTGTAACTGAACTCTCTATTAGGTACCTTCTTCTAGCTGATCTGACTACAGGGTGACTTGTTGTACCTGAATTCCCTACAGAATAACTTGCAATGTAATATAACTGAGTAAATTATAAATGCAGCTGAATGCTTTATTAGGGTGACTGTTCTGAGAGTATCTCGATCTCGCATTTGCTGCACGTAGTTGCCTTTCGAATCATAACTCAGTGAGTTGTAATCCGATTCTTCTGTATACTACTGCAAGGACTTTCTATGATGATTGTTCCAGCTACATACTGATTTTCAGCTCGTTGCTCTAAGCGGTTTACCTGGTAGACACGAAAACTAATAGTTCTTTTTATTCATAAAAATCGATCGCGTAATTTTGACACAGGTTGGGTTTTGTGTCATATCTCCATGGTCTTTATCCCGATTCCTTTCAAACCACAAAAAGGCACTCCTACGATGGTTGCTCCATCTACATATCAATTGTCAACTGATTCCTCCAAGGGGTTTATCCTGTAGGCATGACAGACCTTCGACCTTATTTTACACAAATAATCGGTCATAACTCCGTGAATGTTCATCGGATTCCTACCAAAGTTGGTACGGAAATCCGCCTTAATGAGCCCTTTAAGCGTGCCAAATGTCAGCCCAATCCGAGGTCGCATCCGTGTTTTATGGCGAATTTTGCGAAGTGTGCGAAATGAAGATGAAGAAGAAAAAAACGAAGAAATTAAAACGAAATTTGGTTCGCTCGTATCTCGGAAATGGCTGGAGCGATTTTCTTCAAATTTGGTATGTAGACTCCCCTAACTGGGCGGCACGTCTCTAGCAATTTTGGTTCCAATCGCATAAGGGATCACAGAGCTACATAGGTGTGAAAATTGCTTTTTCTTTCTTCCTGTTAATATACTCACGGTGTGGCGCGCCGACTTCTTGGGGCTTGATATATATGTAATAGTTATACCACGGGCACTCGTGCTTTGCCTGATATATACACACTTGCACTCGAGCCACAGTAGACCCACCTAATTGGCAAAATCTTTAATTGCTATGCCCTTCTCTTATATAGGGAACCAAGTAAGCTGTGATTGTGGGATTGAATTTTGTCAAACAAACTGTGATTGTGGGATTCAATCTTAATACATCAAACAGTAGTTTGATTTTATTTTTGCTAATTTTAAGAGACTAGTGTTAATTATGTTACTTTAATTGCTACATTTACAAAAGTAAAAAATAAACTACTGTTGATGTATTAAAATTGAATCCCACAATCACATGTTGTTTGGCAGAATTCAATCCCACAATCACAGCTTGCTTGATTTCCTATATAAGAGAAGAGGACAACAGTATAACATCAAAGAAATCTGATTTCTGGATATAGTGTGCACTCCTATTAGGTGTACAATGTCTCAAGTTAACAAGATATCTAATCAAAAACAGCCAAGCTGTAAAAAAAGGAGTGCGGCCCTTGAAAAGGCTATGGTGAAAAAAGATGTGAAATCCAAGGTGGCGGCCAAGAAATGGCTGTGATGGTAGGTTAATGGTAAAAATTTTAATAACGACAATTCAGGTGAATTTGGTGCCGCTTGGTCAATTGGCACAAAATTCACCTGAATTGTCATTATTAAAATTTTTACCATTAACCTACCATCACAGCCATTTCTTGGCCGCCACCTTGGATTTCACATCTTTTTTCACCATAGCCTTTTCAAGGGCCGCACTCCTTTTTTTACAGCTTGGCTGTTTTTGATTAGATTTCACTTCTTTTTGTATTTGTATACCCCAAAGCCAGCCTATGGCCAGCTTTGGGGCTTTTTAACCTATATATTTTTCTTTACCACAAGAAAAAGAAAAAGATGAAGCAGATTTAATAAACACTTTAACTCATTCTGATTTTATCAGTAAATGTACAAATTATATATATAATACATATATCAAGAGTTCATAATATAAAAAGAGAGCATATATTTATTACATGTCAATTAATCTCCACAGGATAATTTGCAGCTGATCTCTCTACTGGGTGATACAGCTCTCTTTGATGTGCTGTATGAGGGTAGCTTGTGTTGGAGGAAAGGGCATCTATTGCTCTACCTTTTGCAAGTGAAGAGCTCCATTCTGGCTTCAATGACATACTCCTTACCACTAGTGTGGTCATACAACAACACAACAACTCATACTAATAAATGCAACCAATTTTCTATAGTTTTTACACTTGGGCAGGCAGTTAAAGTGCTAAATACTGGAGTGACGTCTTCATATGCTTTCCAGGTTTTCCATGCAGTCTTCTTTCCTCTTCCTCCAAAGCTTAACACTGTGTCACAACCAGTAAAGACATGGAACATTGGTAAAACAAGACAATGTTGTGGTCCAAGTACCTTAGCCAACTCATGAATTGCACAATACTGGAAATTCTTACCAGTATCAAATGCAATCCACAATTCTGAAATGTCTAGATGATCAACTGCTGCAATAGCTAGAACTACAACATCAGTGTCAACTGTACGTATCAATACTGTTTTGTATTCTTTTCTTGCTGCATCCTCTAGATGAAGAATGATTCTAGTATCGGCCTCTTCATGTGTGCATGGAGCTAAATCTGAAACATCTGGATGATTTATGCACAGCACTTCAGAATCTTGAGTTGTGATAATTCTTTGTTGGTTTTAATGCAAGCTACACTTAACATGGCAAGAAATAAAAATACTTAATTTTTTGTTGTCATTGATTCGAAGAAATTCCTGCCAATTACCTGGGATTGTGCTAGAATGCTCAACACGCCTCCTTATACCTTTCCCTCTCCTGTTTCAAGCATCTGTTTTCAAGCTGTCTGGCTGGTAAACATCCCAGATGATGTCCAATCTGAGCAAATTCTGAAGTTGCGTTGTGACTTAGGGTATAAGAACACATTTGGTAAAATCATCAAATGTCCTTGCGGTACCAGGTTGCAGCATGGTAACTATAGCTACACCATCAAGAATGCTCACTTGTACTGTGGGTGATAAAAAACAATTATTTACAGAAATGGCTTCTTCTAAACAGTGCAATAAATCTGACTTCTTTCCAGTTCTCAATTTACCCATTTGTGATAGTGGTGGTATATAAGACTGATTTTCATGCTTTAAAAATTCATCCAAATCACCGTTGCATGTTTGAGAGGCTACATACAGTCTAGAAAAAAGAGAACAATCAATTCTAAGAGACTTTAGTTGCAGCTGTGATTTCCCTTTGACTGGAAGTTGGCTGAAGAGTCAGAGGTTGTACCTTTAATAGGATCCACTATTAGTACTTAACTAACCTTTCAGTGACGTACAATTCATACTAGTCATGTCCCGGTATCTCAATACAGCGCGCTGTCTGCCATTGCAGAGTCTACAATGTTTCTGCTATCCAAAACAAGAAGATCATCACTACATTCAGCGAAAGGATTCCCCATTTGCTGTACAAAACACTGTAGACTATGCAGTGGCAGACATAGTGTGCTGTATTGAGACAATGGGAGGTGACTAATATGAATTGTACATAACTGAAAGGTTAGTTAATCAAAATGTACCAATAACAGATCCTATTAAAGGTAACAACAATTATCTTCTTCAATGATTTCACATCTTGTGCAACTACCTGCAGATGTTTCTTCTGTTCATGGTGACAAAAATCTGAACTCTGCGACTTTTGAATAGAACATTCAAATTCGTCAATTAAATGAGCCATTCTGAACCAGATACCATCCATTGATGTAAAGCAGCTGGATTCTCTGTTAAGCCCACTGCACCGCTATCACCTTTTACTGATGCATTATTTTTTTCTCATGAACCTGATCAATAGTGATAGCTGAGAATACCCTCCTGGATTTCCTCACAGCGAAATTGCCTTTCACAAACCCTGCATAGACATCTGGATGGTGCTCTAATAGTGAAACTAAATCACGTAAATGAATTGGTATCCATCTGGCATGGTCTAAAGCGAAAAACCAAAGGAACAATTTTGGTCAAGGCTTCAATGTATAGCTGGAAATCTCCTTCTCGTATTGCTCTTACTTATATAAGTACAAACAATTCCAATTGTAATACAATGTGCCAGAATTGAAAGTGTGGACACATACCAGCTCTACCTATGCACCATTTCTCCAGTGATGACACTATGTCACTGTCCTCTCAAATTCCCTTGCAATAATCACTGAATGAATCCTCCAGAAGAAGGTATAGACTGCTAGCAGTCGCTTGATGTGCTCATGTGGTGCATGTGAGATGGGAAACCCGCAGAAATGATCCGCTGTCCCAGATGTGGAAACTCCAGCCTGAACAAGTGCCTCTGTCCATTCACTGCATTCCAACAGATCACCAAGAATCTTAAAAGCTTAAGATAATTTTCTTTCAGGTAAACCCTCTACAGGGTGACATGTTTCTAGCTGAATTTTCTACAGGGTGACTTGGTTCTATCTGATCATTCTAAAAGGTAATTTGTTTCTAATTGATCCTTCTGTGGGGTGGTAAGTTTTGTAACCTGTCCCATCAGAAATGCACTTAGACTCAACTGGACAATGGAGCACTTCAGATGTATTTTCCTGACACCATATGCATAGGCTCCAATCTGTTTGATTAGAATCTGATGATATGCTAGGTTGTCGAGGATCCACAATCTTATAAATTTTAGCCATTTTATTGTAACTGCAACATTAAAAATACAAAAATTCACTACATGTTAATTATAGTTAATGCACTTTTGTTTGACAGTGATGGATCAAGAAATACAGATAGATATCTTCATAAAAGTCCACATTCTGCTAATTATGTATTATTAGATACAGTATATGCTGTTGTATGATGCACTCACCTTAATGAGTAAAGGAAATATTACATTTTTCAAATATCCCAATGGCAATTAAAATTGATTACTAAGCACATGGTAAACAGCTGCTTGTAATACAAGGAAGCAGCTGCTTATTATTATGCAACAATAATATATTATTAGTGTTTATAAATTTTTTGTATTGATATTAATGATTAAAACTTTTCATATCCACAAAATTTCTGTACCAAAAAAAGGGAAAACCCCTTTTGTCCCCTGTGGTGTTCACCTATCTCCATTAAAGCTAAGAACACACATATTCCACTAAAATTAGCCACTGAATATACTGAAGTTTAGGCTGCTATGTCCGATTAAAAATCCAGATAGCACAAAAAGTAGCCATTTTAAAGCAAGTGCCACACCCACAATAGGACAAATCTTGGATGCCCCTATAGCTAAAAATCTTTCTAAGGACATGTCCTAACACTGTGCCAAATTTCATGTTTTTATCACAAAAGGCACAATTCATGCAAAAATTGTCACAAATCCACTGTACTACATAGCAATTTTCAACTGATTCCTCAAAGTAGTTTACCCTGTAGGCGTGACAGACCTTCGACCTTATTTTACGCAAATAATCGGTCATAACTCCGTGAATGTTCATCGGATTCCTACCAAAGTTGGTACAAAGATCCGCCTTAATGAGCCCTTTAAGTGTGCCAAATTTCACCCCAATCCGAGCACGCATTCGTGTTTTATGGCGGATTTTGCGAAGTGTGCGAAATGAAGAAGTAGAAGAAGAAAAAAACGAAGAAATTAAAACGAAATTTTGTTCGCTCGTATCTCGGAAATGGCTGGAGCGATTTTCTTCAAATTTGGTGTGTAGACTCCCCTTGCTAGCCGGCACCTCTCTAGCAAATTTGGTTCCAATCGGATAAGAGATCACAGAGCTACATAAGTGTGAAAATTGCATTTTCTTTCTTCCTGTTAATATACTCACGGGTGGCACGCCGGCTTCTTGGGCCGCACGACACACTACCGTGTGTCTTGATACGTACTGGTGGCAGTGCGTATATCTCGTTAAGGCAGTGTGTAATGAGATATACGCACTGCCTTAATGAGATATACCCACTGGTAGCAGTGCGTATATCTCATTAACATTTTTGAGTCAGTGCGATACGTGATATATATGCACTGGCTTTCCTTTGATCTGAGGTGTGAAAGTGGTACATATATATATAATAAAATTATGCAAGAAGTTGGAGTCAAACAAGTCTTGTGTTTTGGTTTGTGTTAAATGTTATCAACTTACGCTGTAAAATAGATTCTTGCTCCCTCATTAAAACAGCAACCATAAGATCTCACCAATTCAATAAGGAACTGCATGGGGACATGATTGCATATACAAGTGCAACTAGTCACTGACTTTGGGGAATACCCAGTTTGGCATGATTATGGTCAGAGGTTACATATTTTGTCCTACTGAGTAATACAGGTCATAATTGCAGACAAATAATACCGAAGAGCATAATAGGTAGATTTAGTAGCATAGAAGTTTACGACATAGTGTAAGCAATCATTTATCGGATTGACTCAATTACCAGAAACACATGTTTCAATTATCGGATGGGTGTTTTACTAATAAAAGCTGGTGGAACTCCATGGTACAAAGAAGTGGCATGGTTGACAAAGAGTGTGTGTGTTTATTAGTGGTTATAATTTTACTGATAAAGGAATGGACAAAAGTTAGCAGTTTGTGTAACTTCTGTGCTGTAGATATGGGGCTGTTTCTGGAAGTGACTTTAGCACGGCACTTGCTCTTCATCAGTTTGAGAGCCCATGACAGTCTACTGTTAATTTCTACTTCAGTATTAGTCACCAAACAATAAAGGAAACAAGCCAAGACATGATCAAGGTCAGCACTCACTGAAACTTCCACGGAAAAACACGTACAGCTACTGTCGAACTAGGGAGTTAAACTGGCTTAACTGAAGATGACATGGTGGTTATATTGATGAAAATGTAGTCCAGAATAGTGTACTACCATCTAACCAACTGTTGAGAAACATAGGAACCTAATACTCATCTCCGTGACTGAAGTTCAAGTATGCCACCATGCTTTCTCTACAAATTAGCATCTAGAAACCACCAAGAGATCAAGAACAGAACATAGAGAAGGACTTACAATTGGTTGGGAGCTGGTTGTTCCACTATTAAATACTGTAGAGTCTTTAAATGACCATTGTGT
This sequence comes from Dysidea avara, assembly GCF_963678975.1. NCBI lineage: Eukaryota > Metazoa > Porifera > Demospongiae > Dictyoceratida > Dysideidae > Dysidea > Dysidea avara. Next base: position 29,780,678 of record NC_089280.1, read on the forward strand.
GTTTAATTATCAATGCCAATTTGTGTGCATTTTTGCAAAAAAAAAATTATTATTATTATAATAGCTCATACATTATGCAATCTGACGTGCTGAAATTTTACATGGATGTTGGTTCGACATTTGTAATTTCATAGGATTTTTATCAAAGTTTTTATGCCTGTAGTAGTAGCATTCTAGTTGGTGGTTAGATAGTGTTCTGGTAACTGAAACATGCAAGTGGATGTACATTCCAGTAATTGAGATACGGTTCTGGTAACCAGTCAGTTGTCACTTGTTAGGGGAGGCAGCTATTGACATCAAAATTGGGGCACAGGAAGATGATATCCAGGAGAATACCGGCCATAAATTGTGTTTGAAGAATGTTTGTAGGCGAAGGTATGTTCTGCTGAAATAAAGGTGCAGTAATTGATTGCTTACACTACAAAGAAATGGTTAGATAGATGCACCAACCTAATAAACCAAGACACTGGTGCACTAAATAGTGATTATGAGTTTTATAGGAAAATCCACAAGGCCACAGTACTCTGAAGAATGGCATGTACTACAAAAATGGATCAAGGCGTTGAAAAGGGAGGAGCACATCCATATATATATAATACAGTCTGATGGGGGCCTATAGGAAGGAAACTTCTGAAAAACTTGATGAATCACCTACTAAGTAGAACAGTTTGGAGCAATGAGAGTAAAGTTGTTCAGTGACACAACAACAACAATAACAACAACTAAGCAATGCACATTGTTGGGTATGCACATACTTATAAACAACTGAATTTGTAAACTTACCTGCTTACAAGCATTAGAGCACATTCCAATACCAAGATCAGTAAAACACTGCTGAATAAGCTGTGTATAAATAGAGTAATATTAAATAGTGGCTACATCTACAATATATTGGCATGTATAACTACTGATAAAGCTTTTACACTTAGTACTTACAGGAATGGTTAGAGATAAAGCATCAAAAACACCAGGAAAACCTGCAGAACAATGTCGTCCATTCCGGCGATTGATCACATTTCCAAATTGAACAGTTAATTGTAAGAGTAAACTAATTGTATTCTAAAACATAAACAAATAACGTATCAATTTTACTGCAACTCAATATACATACTGTATGAGCAGAAATTTTGGTATGGAATTAAAATTGGTGATTTGGCAGACACTTACAAAATCGCCAAATTAAAATAGTGTTTCTAATAATCATTTTAACTGATTGAACAGGCGTGATTGACATCAAGCAAGAAGCAATTAAGGTGCTGCGTCTAGATGTACTGAACCTCAGCCTGTGGTTAATCAAACAATTTTATGATTGTCTGCAATATCACAGGTTAAGGTCCTGCTTTTTTGCCGGAAGGAAGCAAATATACATGCTGCAGAGGTTATTATACTTGCATGGAGAATTTTCCCACTCACTTCATTTCCTTTTGCTACACTTGGCTATGGATTGAATAAATCTTCCTCCATGCATTTCACATGAAAGAGTCTCTCCAGTACACAGGCCGAGGTAAGTGTCTATAAAGCAAATGCCAAATATTCTGTTTGCCAAAATTTCTGCTGTATATATTACTGTCTATGTATGGTGATTACTGGCTACTTATTAATTAATCATAATTATTGACTGTTTATTTTAATGCTAAAGTGTTGTATGCATCTTTTCTCTACAAATTCTTACTTCAGAGTCAAAAAATTCACACAATGTTACATAATTTTGAATTCTTTCTGCACAACCAGGAGTTCGTAGTAAAGTAAAAATACTATTGTTGGATAAGCCACCGGCTATCACTAGTCTCCAGGTGGTTGTACAGAGATCATCTGATGAGAACGTTTGTCTAGTAGCCATAGCACATTGGTTAGGTGGTGGAGTAGGACCATCCTGTTAAATATACACTGAGTTGACATGTTTTTCAATTTCTCATACTCTATTTAACTTAGTTGACCACCATCAGCCATGCACAACCCAACACAATTAACAATATAGACAAGACTGTATGCTCATGGTCAAGGTTGCTTGGGCTCAAAACATGCCCTTTCATGTATTGTGGGAAATGAACTTCAAATTTTTTTTGTTTCCTTAATCCTTACCCTTCTAGTGCAAAAGCGATAGAACATAATCCACTGAGTGAAAACCCAACTAGTTTGTATTTTTCATAAATTTCATTTCATGCCTTTTTTATAGTGATGTGCAATATATTGATTATATTGATTATCGTGATATATTAATTTTTATATCGTAATCATGATTAAAAAAATCAATATCGTTATATCGTGATATATGATGGTGTAGCAACTTCATCAGAAAATGATGTTCAAGACAGTATTATTGTCTTTATAACAGACTTACTTGCAGAGGAAAGTGCATGTTAGGGACTATTTTACATGGTTTATACTCAAATACTAGCAATTTATTACCATGACTTCATGCAATTTGTATACCGTGATAATTTATTGTATCGTGATAAAAGAAGGGAGCAATAATCGTGATAGGTGATATACAAAATTTGTCATATTGCACAACACTACTTTTTTGTTGTTTAGAAGGAAAATCAAATGAATTTTCAGCCTCATCTGTTGAGTAAATAGCAATAAACAGCAAGAACAGTAAAATAAATGATTTTGGACAGCATCTGCTGTATACCAATAAACAAAGACTATGGAGTCAGGACTTGTCTCATTGTATAAAATGGTGAATTCACCAAGATAAAATGTATTGCCTTTGGCCTGCATGCTTACAAGTAAAAAAGCCAGCAATACAAGTTATGTAACCAAACACATGTACATGACAAACATTTACTTAATTAGGGTGGCACAGAAATGAGACAATACACTGTACATTGACGGTATGACTCCTGCGGTCACTTAGTATGATGATCATACTTCAAAGTGTGATGTTCGTACTTCTGAAGTATACTGATCATACTAAGTGACCGCAGGAGTCATACCGTCACTATGAACTTCACACTTCTGAATTTACAGTGTATAATTACTCTCCAGTGATATGTGAAAATAAGTTATATCAATTTCAGTCTTGTTTGCTGTTTACTATAGTGGTTAAAACTATTTTTGTAGTACGCAAGTTACATTTTATTACAAAACTAAAAATAAGCAAACCAGTTGGATTTTTCCAGTCAGTGGGTCACATATTGTTGTACAAACGAAATGGGAGCTATCATTATTTTGTACTGTGCCTGACCTCCCCATGCATGCAGTTGAAGTCAGTGGTAGATGAGCTTCACATACTGTTCTCAGTACATAATATTGTTTAACATGCAAAACCCCACTGGAAATGAGACAGTAATGGGGCCATTTACTCTCACAATTTATAGCTTATAGTACGTATGTCTAGTGCTTTGATGTGGTATGTATGGATTTAGTAGCAATAAATCAAGTTACAAAACAGTTGGACATGACTAAAACGTGAAATGGATTAGGAAAACGGACTTGTAAACGGACTGGGAAAACTTATCCCAAAAGTCTATTTATCACAGTTACCCACTCCAAAACAGTATCAGGTGCTGCAGTGACAGTAAATAAACCTCTGAACATTGTCTTGAAACTTGTATAAGCTGATATTAAGCACTGTGCTTAAAACTGCTCATGAACTTCATTCCTTTTGTGTTGAATTAAAAGTGCATTCTTCGTGGCGTGACTGTACAATGCTGTAAAGAAGCCAAGATAACTTGCTGAAGAGATGCTGTTACTAATAGATTTGTGTTCAGGTTAGTTGCTGCAATTAGTTTCGCGGCTGCTTCTCAGTGTAACAGGTGATGGTAGGTGATGAGTAGGCTTCGAAGTCACACCATGGCTGTACTTCAATAAATTTGCACTATGTTAATTACAATTCTAACATGTTTACAGCACTGATATATTGTGACAATTTTGCCTGTGACTACTATCACCCAAGTTTATTAAACCTAGTTTTAAGTGCAGGGCTTGTTGTTGGCTCGAACGTGCTTTAAAATCACAGTTAAAAGCTTTTATAAGACCTTTGTTGTGCATAGTATTGTTTATGGGATGCTATGCTATGAGCTATACTGGTAAATCCATGTTTTAGGCTTATTTGAGCCAGTCCGTTAACAAGTCCATTTTTCCAGTCTGTTCGGTGTTTTAGTCATGTGCAAACAGTTAACTAACAAGTGTAAGTTGTGAACCATACAGCCATGTAGGGACCATTACAATATAAAAAAGCTGAAACAAGGTACGGTGGTCCCTTGATTATCCGGCCATTGATTAACCGAACTTTCGGTTATCCAAACTGTAGCGATGACTGCTCTATTAGAGTATTTTATATAAGGTGTGCGTTCTGTTAGAGTAATTGAACCAGGCTCTGTATATAAATGAATGGGCTTTAATTATCCAAACTTTTTGATTATCTGAACACACCCAGGGCCCAACGAGTTCGGATAATCGAGGGACCATTGTAAGTGGTTTGACATGCAAAATTTAATCCGTGCTTCAGAAAATTGAGTATTTCTTGGACAGGCTAAGCTATAGAACAGATTAGGATGTATGAATAGAATTATGTATCAAAATTCTGATATAAAGCAAGTTTACACCATCCAGTATGTGCTATACGCTAACCATTGGTATAATAAGATAGTATCTGTCACAAGGACTCTGGCCTGGATAGATGTTTACTAGAATTATTGTACAGTTTTAGAAGTAGGGATGCGGGAATTATGCCTGAATAATTTTGGGAATAATGATGGGGTAATAGAATTGAGCATTATTCCAGCATTTTGATGCAGTTTTGGAGCATAATCGGCATAAAAATAAATTAAGATCGAGATACTCTAATAGAACAGTCACTTACTCTAATAGAACGATCAATTACTCTAATAGAACGATCGGTGCGGAATAATTCATTACTAATACTACTGGTAAGTAAGCATCTTGCTAACAAAAAAGCTTTTCTGATGAATTGACACAGCTGGATTTAGTAATTTTTACTGTTTCAAAGTCTTGCTGTACAATTTAATTACTAAAATGAAGAAAAAGTTACAAAAATTAGGAATAATTTTGGGAATAATGAGTATTTTTGGGAATAATAAAAAGCATAATGATAAGGTTTTAAAAGAATTTCGGAATAGAATAATGATGAAAATTTTGAGCATAATTCCCACAAGCCTATTTAGAAGTACATTCAGCATGCAAAGATGCCTTTGTCTATGAGGTCTGGGGTATTCCTTCTTATAAAATTAAAGCTTCCTGTGACCAATTCTGAGCCCATATTAAACAACTAACTGTTCTATTAGAGCATTTAACAAATGACAAATATTTTAAGTAACTCAAGATGTGCCGCAGTAACTCCTATTTTTATAGACTTCTCAGATTATGAAATACTCTGCCAATAATTGATCTTATACCCTCTCCTTCAACACAATTAAACCAAAGTTAAAGAACTATTTATGGGATCATTTTAAAACTAATTTTAATTATTTTTACTTTTCATTTTGTATTCCCCTTGTTGTAATTGTGCTACCTTTGTAATTAATTATTAATCAATTTTATTAAAGTAAGTAAGTAGTTTTTTAGGCTTTTGGCGTTGTCTTCCAGATCACATTTCCAATTGTACTGTCTTTTTTGTACCCCACCATCTATTTGTAATTCTGCATGTGTATCTGTAAAGCAGATCATAGAATCGACAAGGGAATGATGGTGCTTTCATTGCCTCACTAGGTTGCTATTCTAGTGTGCTAAATACATCACAATTATTTAAGCATACAAACACATAAATGCATTCACAGTTTCACATACCATACAAAATGTTGGCACAGGCAAATCACATAATGTGAAGTAATCTCTTACACTGACACCATATTGAACTGGTGACAACTCATCAGGCCTACAAGTAGATAAGAGGAATAATAGATAATATACCATATCTATGACTAATGTGTTAGAGATAGTTTGTGGTTTAATACAGCACTCAATCAATTCATAGCCCCCGTATAAAGTAAACTTCACAATCAAATGAACTACAGATGTATATTATGTACTGTAGTTACACTACATTACTATGTACAACTTACTCTTGTGCCAGCAACCTAATGTATTCAGCATAACAACATCCCCACTGATTGACAAATCGTGTGATGTTCTACATAGTATAATCATGTAGATAAAAGCAGATGGTTAGTGCACTTATGTACCTGCTTACATTCTTCAGAACACATTCCAGTATAAAACCCTCTAATACAATTAGCAACATCCCCAAGCTGCAACAAAGTAAAAACACTGGTAACAAAATAACTCAATTAATTTCTCAATTCAACATAATAATTATGTAGGGAGAGTTAGAGGAAGCAATTAATCTCATCTTTTGCCAATCATTATTGTAATGACAAATCCTTGCATAATGTGTAGGGATGCGGCGATTATGTCGGCATAATTTCAAGCATAATAGTTATGTGTGTGAATCAGGAATTATGCTAGCATTTTGAGGTGATTATAAAGCTTTAACAGAAGGAAAATCTGCAGATTGCACAATTCCGTTAAAAAAGATCGAGATACTCTAATAAAGCAGTCACTGAATATTATTTACTCTAATAAAGCAGTCACATTGAAATGAAATACTCTAATACAGCAACCAGCTAAAGAATTCAAGACTATTTGAAACTTAAACATCAATGAAAATGGCCTGATACAGCAATAAACTGGAATTATTAGCCAATTATGGTGGCATAATTTTGGGAATAATGGGCAATTCTCAAAAGCATAATAGGTGATTTTTTGAGCACTGCTCAAAAGCATAATGCTCAATTTTTGGAGCATAATAGTCTCATGCCTAATAATGTGCCACTCTAAAATGTTGCTTCTGTTTTGAAATCTTTGCATGGTTCTGATCATAACATCAAGAGCTATTATAACTAACTACATAATAGTTCCCTTGATATTTTTATTGAGAAACTTTTCCAGCTTGTTATATTATGGCAAATCTTGTACTGGCCATAGTCAGCCAACTTCAGCACACATTGTATGGGGATACCAGTTCATTACCTCAAAAAATAGTTTTAATGCTCCTGTGCTTTATGGTTTTTAAATGTGTATGTGATTGTTATCGAGTGTTTGACTGCTGTGTGGTGATAGAAATTGTGGTATTGTGATTATGTAATTATAGAACATTATTTAATAGGTCATGTGAACCATGCATGCATGTAATTGGAGAATTGTGTGATACCCACTAAAAGACATTAAATGTTGTATTTCTCTGAATTGTGAATCTAAATTTAATTACTCAAGCAAATCTAAATTCTGATTGTTCTATATATCAGGTTCTACTGGCAGATTATTTTTAGAGCTAGCCAATAGCTGTGGTATACCAACTAAAGCAGTAAGCCACAGAGTTAAATTTTCTATAGCTAGTTTTGAATAACAATTTATGTAAAAATTTTGTATACGAAAATTATATCTTACAACAACAACAACAAAAGCAAATTACAGTAATACATTACAATACATGTTTCATCAATATCTTAGTTTTTCATACTTGTTTAAGCTTTATTCTAGGTTCTGCAGGTATTACATATTGCATATACCTCTACTAACCTTTTAACTGTTTTTGAAAGATGTACATAAAAGTCAGAATTTTTAAGTATCATAACTTTGCGAAACAGATACACAGATATGCAAACCTGACATAATGATCATAGTTACCACAAAATAAGAATAATTACATAAGAATATATAAGATTTCAATAAGGAGTAGGGTTTTAGTATTCAAGTACTCATGAGTGTTAGCTAGTTGTAGTAGCCATATCTATGTGACATGTTTTATACCAGACCATAAGCAGTTTACATCTTTTTGAGTACCAGTAATGATACACACACTGTACCCAGACAAGCAAAAAAGCATTAAATTCCACAAATAAAACTCCACAACTTTCATGGTGTCATCTTGATGACAAAAAACATTATGTAAATAATGGATCATGTGATTTTAATGAGTACAGTTTACCAACCATATCAAGAAAGGCTAATGGAAATTGTAAAATTTGGAAAATACTAAATTTTAACCTTAATTCTTATGAAATATGCATTAAAACAGCCTAAAAACTACTTCATGTCCTTTTTGTAGCTTTAGCTTGGTCCCACTGATCAGCTAAAACATTTTTGAACAGCCATTGTTTCTTTCCCAATAGAAAATACATGTATTTGCATTATATACAAATAAGGCAAAAGTACACCCATTAGAATCCATATAATTTGCCCGACAAACCATACATAAAAACAAAGCTCTTGAATTTCTCTATACAATGGCATCCGAACATTTGTTGTAACACTTTCATAGTGGCAGTTGTTAACAGTTGACTCCACCATAATGTGCACTCCATACAATTTTCTATAGGAGAAATTCGTTACTTCAGTACGCAAACCTCAAAAGTACGGTGGATTGCCCTTACCAAATTCGCTAAATTTGGTCTCATTCAATGAGTTGAATCATACGGATTAAGGATCCAACCGAACAAATAGCTTAACTGGCCATTCTACAAAGATACGTCACAAAACATACGAAAAAACAAGGTTTTTACAATTTCATACCTAGATGCGTAAATTCGTCGTACAAGGCTCTCTGCTCTCTTTTCCATTGGTCACTATACAAAATCTTGCATATCACTCAATGCGCAATTTATCAATGATTCTGGTAAATGCAACCGCATCTCCGTAAACGGATGCATTGTTTGAAAGATGGTGTTATTTTCCGTAATTTTAATTTGTAAAAATTAAATGAAAAAAATTCCACTTAGTCAATGATTAAAATATAGAGAATTCTCATTAACTATACGTACATCATACATGGTATGCACAACTATACTGGCATGCACAACTATACTGGCATGCAAGGCTTACTAGGTAAGTCGAGATGAATCCAAGTAAGCCACTTTCATTAGCAGTTGATACATTCAGACAGGATCCAGCCATTTAATGTGGAATGCATCCAAATGCAATAGATACAACACCATTGTCCACCTGATAGCACAGTATGCAGATTCATATATTATACTGAACAACAAAAAATACCGAGCTACTTTTCAACTTTGCAAATAAGTTGAAGTTAACATGCATGCTGTGGGTGTAGGATATGTACCTGCATATAGTTAATATGAATTAAGTGCAATGACATTATAGATTGGTTATCAAGATATGCAGCTTGTAAATAGTTCAACAAGTTTCAGGCTACGTGAGGTGCCATACCATCGAATGGTCTTGTTGTACAATGTCACATATACAGTGCTTAATGTTAGTTAATTAATCACGCACGCACGCACGCACGCACGCACGCACGCACGCACGCACGCACGCACGCACGCACGCACACACACACACACGCGCGCACACACTGCTGCACACACACACACACTGTGACACACACACACACTGTGACACACACACACACACACACACGCACATGCATGTGCACGCACACGTGCACACATGCATGCATAATTAACTAGCTATTTAAAGTAACTGTTGCATTCCAGTTGTATACACAAGTATATGTCAGTCATTAGATGTCAATCAGTACTAGGCTACTTGCCACAAACAATATCTGAATAATTCCATTTAGCACCAACAACATTAAAGAGGGCGCACTCTATTCCTACATACTATTTAGTATAAGAACATACACAGCCAAATGTTTGTTATTCTGGTCACTGTCTAGCATGGTCACAAAATGTATGCAACCTTTTTAACATCTCAACTGTAGCTATCAATTTACAGATACCATACAGCAGCCATTTAAAATAAGGTTACATGATATCTTGTATAGTCCATTTTCATTAAGGAAATATACAGTGCACTGTTTGGCTTCTTGTATGGCTTTACTGGGGTGCCTTAAATTAACCACGAAAGTCTGTTTTCCATAGGCTCCAATGTATTTTGACATCACCTTGATTAGCTGCTGATTTCGTATACTTTAGTGTGGCAATTAGTGGTATGGATTTTCAGAAGCTTCTGGAACCACTCTATTAATTGATCTTTGTTGAATAGTGCTGTGACCTCTAATGAAGTTAATAAACAGTGATATTGATGACCTGTTAATTATGACATCATTTGTGCACAGGCTTGTCTTGAGGAGTTAAAACAACTAAAATTATAGCTCTTTTGTGAGGTAGACACTTTGTGGTGAAGTTTTAAAATTTCTGACCTTGTAGCCATTAGCAAGTGCTGTATTGCTTCACCATCTAAGTAAACCTACTTTTCACCTGTGGTAGCGTTGATAGTGGTGTTTCCATTAATCTAACTACCAAGGCTTAAAGTAGACATTTCCAACGAAATTACAAATTTTACATTCCTCAAATTCTTTGGTATGGCAAATATGTATTGTGCTATCTGTTAGAATCATTTTAGTGTAAACCGCACCTCAATCAGTGGCTTCTACCAATAGATATAAGCAAAAGAAGTCAGCAGAGCAGTGATTTGCCACTTTAAAAGTACAGAAGATAGTAATTATTATGTAATATGATGACACTGCCATAATAAAGCAAAAAAATAAACTGTCTCTTGACTAGAATTACAGTCATGTAGCTACAACAAAATGGACAGTGCATGGGCATATCAGAACATCACAACAGGTAGCTGTGAAGCCTTACAAGGTAGGTATCACTTGCCAAACACTGCTTTTCAAAAGTTATACATCACCCTGCATGCTACAAAGCAATTCCTCACAACACAACAAACCTCTCACTTTCAAACTATACTTGTATTGATGTGGATCAGGGGCGGATCCAGAGTTTGGAAAGAGGGGGGGCACTTTGCTGAAGTTGAAGAGCAAAAAAAAAAAAAAAAGTCACAGCAATATAATAACTAGTTATCCTTTACCAAATATATTAGCTATATCACGTATGTTATGTAAAATAAAATCCTTATTTATAGCTTCATAGGTAAGCTACACTGTCTCATGAACATTGTGACTGCTTTATTAAAGTAATTGACTGCTCTATTAGAGTATCTCGATCTTGTATGCAATTTCTTGAGGGGGGGCAGGCAGCAGGGGCGGATCCAGAGTTTGGAAAGAGGGGGGGGGGCACCTTGCTGAAAAACAGTTGAAGACCAAAAAAAAAAAAAAAAGGTCACAACAATAATAACTAGTTAGCTATCCTTTACCAAATATATATCACGTCTGTTATGTATATAACTGAATAATAAAATCCTATTTATAGCTTCATAGGTAAGCTACACTGCCTCATGAACATTGTGACTGCTTTATTAGAGTAATTGACTGCTCTATTAGAGTATCTCGATCTTGTATGCAATTTCTTGAAGGGGGGGGGGCATTTGCCCCAAATGCCCCATCCTGGATCCGCCATTGTGGATGGATGTCTTGAATGCCAGGATGGTTGTAATGCAGAATTCTGAAGTGTCCTAGCAGGGACGGATCTAGGATTTATAAAGGGGGGGAGGCTAACTCAAGGTACTAATCTCTTGGGTAGAGGTGTGCAAAGCACACTTCCCAGCATGCGAAGCGTGCTAGAACTAGGGGGGTCTGGGGGCATGCCCCCCCACGAAATTTTTGAAATTAAGATGCTAAAATACTGCAATTTGGAGACATTTCCACATAAAATTCATAATATTTTCTGCCTGTAGATATTTTATATACTGCCTTTAGATTATAGGTATGGATCTCTGAAGCATGTTGTTAATAGAAACGTTTGGGTAGGCACAGACAACCAAGTACATGATGCACCCCTCTCACAATTGCACAACACTGAATAGGTGCATGTTAGAATAAGAATGTTGAAAGTGGAAAATTTTGAAATTTGAACAATACAAGATTGAATCTGAGAGCATTTTCAATGGAAATTGTGTACCTGAATTAAATATTGCCATACATATTAACTATATACACAAGTAGATGAATGAAGCCCATTAAACTGACCAATGCACTTCATTGTATGTATAGGTGCAGGCAGATTTGAAAAAATTCCGCAACAGAACCAACTACATGTTTTCAGTGAATGTTCTATTAGAGTAGTTAGCTGACTGCTCTATTAGAATATCTCGATCTTGTACACCTCCAATGCTGATCCGGGTCCTTGTTGCATAAACCTTAGCATACATCCACTGATAATACCTTGGAAAGATGTTTATAAGGTGGTTTTATGAGTATTTGTATTATTAGTGATCATATAATTATGCTAAGACAAAATTTCATTATAATACTCAGCATATTGATCAAGTAAAGCCTAAATATGAAGGGGGGGCTTCAGCCCCCAAAGCCCCCCTCCCGGATCCGCCCCTACCTAGATGGTGCTATACCCTTGTATAAGACCAATTTTTGTCATTGACCACCACTAAACATCTTTTCATAAAAAAAAACCAATGCCAAATTCAGATTCAGCGTATCTACTTTGCCTAGGATCACTTCTTTCAGCCTTACAGGTCACAGAAACTTGTGGAAAACTCAATAACATTTGACCATAAGTGGTGCCGTAAAATCCCGTGTTTTCCTATACATTACATCGTACAGAATTTTTGTATGGGATCCCATTGGGGAATTTTATTTCTTAAACTTTGATTTCACACACTTCAATAAATACTGGATGCAATTTAATTCAGTAAAGTGCATTACAAAGTACAAAACATTGGCTACTACATACTAGAACAGCAGCTCGTGAAACGTTTGTTGAAAGGGCGTAATTTGATTAGCAAATGTATATGTGAAAAATGGGTAGGTTGGAAATCTACTTAAAGTTTAATTGTTGTAATTGATGTTTTCTTTGTACTATTGTTCTGGAAGGGTTCCTTACTGTTCTAGCCTCTGTCTTCTGTGCTTTCTAGATTACGCGCACAGATGATGTCATATGTGAACAATTATTTCTACTGCTGCATATTTTTGTCATGTATCATGGTATGAACTACCAACATGGACTGTTTTAAAGAGCAGTGTCAAAAGTTTAAAAAGCTTCATAGCAGCCTCCTACACAATCCAGTATGTCTGAGTACCAAGCACAGAAAGAGAAGGCTAAAATACATTGTAGCCAATGGAAAACATGGTTTCGCGGTTAAAAGGAGGCACCCCACAGAAGCCATAAACTTAATTGCACACCTTGGTTGCTTATTGAGAATGGACTATGGCCACTCCAAATAAATTCTCTGTTTCCCGTCCACCACCCGAATCTGGTTACTGCTAGCTCTAAATATTCCATTATTCCGTATTCTTCCATTATTTTCCGGTTATTCTTGCATACTGATATGCTCAGTAAAAACTATCTTGAAACAGTGTCAGCTCACGTGTCAGCAGTGCTATCAAGTCACCACAAACTTCACGTTTGTGTTATTTTTGCAATTTACAAAGGAAGGAACAAGCTTAAGCATGCTTTTATGCAGCCTTTTTGGCTGTACCATGCAAATAATGGCTTGAAAAGCTATAGGGCCCCTAGCTATTTGGTGATTATTAGTTTCTCATCCAGCCTTTCTAATTATTATGATGCGGGCGGGAGGGTATTACCATTATGCCATTATTTTCACACTGATGTACAGACCTTGTCCAAATTGTCTTTCTTTCTTACTACAAACATTTCCTTCTCCAGTTGATTCAGTCTATTTTTCGTGATCGCCAACTGTTTTTCGACAGTCAACTGAAAGCGAAGTCGATAGAACACGATTACAACTGGCACTGCAGCAATTTGCTAAGGAAAACAACAGTTCTCCTGGCGATATATAGCGCATCGTAGCGTTCATCAACAAATAATTATAAGAGTTTGGCATCACGTGTTCTTCTGAGCATGCACAAAGTAAATAATGGCTTACCTTGCGGTAGCTTAAGAAGGATGCGGGCGGTGGATGAGAAACTAATAATCACCGAATAGGGGCCTAATGAAATAATGGAAATGGACCGCCCGCCCGCATGCAAATGGACCGCCCGCCCGCATGCAAATATGCCTCAGTCCATGCAGGACGGGAAACAGAGAATTTATTTGGAGTGGCCTATATTGGTGAGACAATAGTCCCCCCCCCCCCCCATGCATCCTCCAGTTCAGGTCTGCATTTTGAATCTGTACTTTGCACACAACTAAACAGCATGCAAAGCCAAATAACAAGTGGAGAGCCGCTACAATAATAATGACAGCTATATACGACGTTCTTACGTCTTCTATTCCAGCGCAGCTGTTTTGAAAGTCCAGTATTTCTGACCTACAAGTACCCTCCTTGCACACTTGATCGAACGGACTTTGATCAGTATCGACACCTAAACCGACTTCTAACAGAAATCCCAGATATGCTCCATAGCAGTCGGCGTCATTCAGTAAAGTAGCATTTGCTGCACTGCATTGTTCGAATGGCTGCTGCCCGTTACACTGACAAATACAAATAGAGGTGAGTAACGCAAGAATACTAGCAAATATCATTCTCAGCATAGCTAGCTACGCAACTTAACTATATGAGAATAAAACCGCAATTCTGAGAACCTAAACATATCTATGGCCTAAATATAGCCATATAGCGATTGCGCCAATTGACATTCTCACAAGTCACAACAAATTACGTGACACTCATCCAATGAATGAAGTCACGGTTGTTTTTTATCTCTGCTCCTATACTCCACATGACACAATGAATACCAATCACGGTTTCCTTTGCTTGAATGTGTAGCTATCATGTCAGGATCATTGATCAAGTGCAGGGGCGGATCCAGGAGCTGGCAAGGGAAGGGGCACAAACAGGCTAAGTTGTACGTGGTTGGGGAGAGCAAATTCTCTTGTTAATTATCGTATTTTCAGCAATGATCATTCCTTAGTAGGTTGATTTTTGTCATTATGTTCTTCGCAGATGGTTGTGAAGTTCTAAAAGCTGGCTATGCAGGGGCGGATCTAGGATTTATAAAGGGGGGGGGGCTAACTCAAGGTACTAATCTCTTGGGTAGAGGCATGCTGGAACTAGGGGGTCTGGGGGCATGCCCCCCCCAGGAAATTTTTGAAAAATAGATGCTAAAATACTGCAATTTGGAGACATTTCCACATAAAATTCATAATATTTTCTGCCTGTAGATATTTTATATACTGCCTTTAGATTATAGGTATGGCTCTCTGAAGCGTTTTGTTGATGAAAAAGTTTGGGTAGGCACAGACAACCAAGTACATGACGCACCCCTCTCACAATTGCACAACACTGAATAGGTGCATGTTATATATATTATAATTAGAATAATAATGTTGAAAGTGGAAAATTTTGAAATTTGAACAATACAAGATTGAATCTGAGAGCATTTTCAATGGAAATTGTGTACTTAAGTATTGCCATACATATTAACTACACAAGTAGATGAATGAAGCCCTTTAAACAGACCAATGCACTTCATTGTATGTATAGGTACAGACAAATTTGGAAAATTCCATAACAGAACCAACTATATGCTTCCAGTGAATGTTCTATTAGAGTAGTTAGGTGACTGCTCTATTAGAGTATCTCGATCTTGTACACTTCCAATACTGATCCGGGTCCTTGTTGCATAAACTTTAGCATGAATCTACTGATAATACCTTGGAAAGATGTTTATAAGGTGGTTTTATAAGTATTTGTATTATTAGTGATCATATAATTATGCTAAGACAAAATTTTATTATAATACTCAGCATATTGATCAAGTAAAGCCTAAAAGTGAAGGGGGGGGGGGGCTTCAGCCCCCAAAGCCCCCCGCCCCTGCTATGTAAGTCTTAAGCACCAGCCACACGATAATTATTTTTAGAGGCGCTTAGTACGTACGAAGGTGTTTGGTTGACTATTTGACAGTTGTTTTAACTTTAGTTTCAGGTGACTTTGCAATAAACGGTAACAATATGCAGTTTTATATAAACTCATTTTGGTCTGACAATAGTCTCGCGTAGCCAGGCCCTTTTCTTTCTTTTGTGTGGGGGCGGGGGAAGAAAAGGGTCTGGTGAACATAGTATAGCATCGTCGTTGGCCTATCCCTAGATTGTGGGGATTCTACTACGCAGCTTCCGGATTGTTTGTGGGTGCGAATGACGTGTTTTGTTAACCATTGCATCATTTGCGTCCTGTTGCCATAGATATAAAACGTGATCTGCATCATTTGCGTTCTATTACGTCATTCTCATGTTTGTGTATAAATATGTTGTACAGTTGTACTTTTATTAGTAGATCACACACCCAAGAACAGTATTACAAATATGCTATACAAAATTCTAACTAGCTTAACTACCAAACTAAGTACTTTAACTACAAAACTAGCTACCTTAACTACAAAACAACCTTAATTAATAACTTAGTTCGTTCTATTACCATAGCTACTGCTTTTATATCTATGGCAACAGGACGCAAATGGTACAATGGTTAGCAAAACACGTCATTCGCACCCACAAACAATCCGGAAGCTGCGCAGTAGAATCCCCACAATCTCGGGATAGGCCAACGATGATGCTATACTATGTTCACCAGACTCTTTTCTTTCACGAGCCCACACAAAAGAAAGAAAAGGGTCTGGCTACGCGAGACTAGTCTGACAACTATGACAAGGTGTACAGTATTTCTATCAAAAGAAGTAGCTATGGCTCTTTCACTGAGAGGGGGGGGGGTTTGCCCCAAATGCCCCATCCTGGATCCGCCATTGAAGTGTACATGCATAGAGCCAATGAACACTGTTAAAGTTGGGTGTTCTCGAACACCCATGTTGCTGTGTTACCTAAACACCCACACCTGCTTTGGTGTGGTAGGAACATCCTTGGGTGTTTGCACTGCACTAATTCAATTTTGAACACTTCTTGGTGTTTGTTATGTACACCTGGTTTAGTTAATAAAATTATCACAATTTGGTCACACATTAAGTTTGTAAGTCAATAAGAGCATACAGGTTAGCATTTACAAACAAAAATATCTTCCAGCTAGCATTGCACGTACATTAAATCATAAACAATGAAGAAGGCAAAAACAATGAAGAAGGCAAAACAATGGAAGAAATATAGCATGTTACACTACTGATGTATCTCATGCACATGCATAAGATGTACATGCAGTAGATTTGTGTAGGTGCTAATTAGTGAGATGACAGTGTGATGGCATTATCATGTACCTGTACATATACACTGTATTATTTCTTGTGACAACCATGCAGTAATTCACTTCAGAGCCTTTTAAAATGAAACCCACAATCGAAAGTCATGCTTATTGGTTACATTATAAATACAAACTGAAAACCATAAGAGGTAGGAAGAGTTGATGATACTGAATGTATGTATTACTATCACATATCCACGTTTCTTGCATGTTCTTTGTGTCAATGATATGATGAAGTTTGAAATTGTTCGGTGAAAATGTGATTGGCTGTATGACAAACAAAACACTCCATTTTCTTTTAAAATATCTTCTACACCCCGTGGGTGTAATTGAAGTACACTATAGGTGTAACAGAACACCCTTAGAGGAGCTTGGTATAAACGGCAGCTGTAGCACCCTAAAAGGTGTTTTATAAACACCTTTTTTTAACAGTGTAGTTAAACGATCTTACTACAGAGGTGGTCCTTTAGAAATGGCCTCACTGCTCATCATCATGACCTATAATTAGTCCCTCAGTTTATATAATGAAGTACACCGTCATGATAGCTTTTTGAGACTGTCTTATTCATAAGGTTAGCTAGCTAAATATTGTACACGGTTACTAGTGTCGAAGGCATACCTTACTATACCACATCTTGCGGCGCTTATGAGCTCCTGGTATTGTATATGACTTTTTTGAAGGGTAAAGGGTCTGTTGGATTCTCAGTATACATAGACACGTCTTGTGAAGTCATTCCATTGCCCAAAGATAAGAAATGTAGTCTGGCCATGCAAGACTATAATAATATCATTAAAGGTAGCTATCTAGCTATAACCTTGTTAATAAAGCCACTTCATTTTATAGGCCCCAAAATGCTCTATTATGGCCAGGATACATCGAGTTATGACCCCACTCATAATAATTATGTTACGTAGTCTTGTAGGTGTCTCAATTAATCAGGTTATACTGTACGTTCCCACTAAAGCAAACCTCAGTAGATGTTGACTTTGTACACAAAGTAATGAAACCACAGCCACAGCTTTTTTGGGACCTTTATCAAATGGTCATTATAACAAATATGTACTAGTCTCTATACTTTTACAACTGTATCTATTGTTTTTGGGGCCTTATCACCTTTCGTTGTCTGCCCTGTAATGCACATAAATAATTAAAATGATAATAATAATGAGCTGAATATAAATGAAGTTATCCTTACCTGATAAGTACTTGAGGTTTATTTGGAACCTAATTGACATGTTCACTATAATGGGGTGGTCTTATCATAGAGGTGGTCCTTGTAAAGAGGTGAGCATACTAGTATTTAGCCATTTTACAAGTTCAGTTTTCAATTTCCACTGTTTCCAGTTGCCCATTAAGACTATCTCTGTTTCACATATCATCTTAGTAAACCTACGTATAAGGTTTCTTGCTCAAAGATATAACAACAACAACAGCAAGTTGGCATGGCATTACCAAGAATTGAACCTGCAATTACTAGGCTACTGACTCAGTTTAGCTACTCTGAAGAAAGTGCAAAATACTACTGCTATAGTTGCCACAAATATTTATATTGCATGACTACGTGCCACAGATATATCCACATTGACCATGCATGCATGCATTGAGTCTCATTTCTCCTTACAAATTAAGGTTGTTGAATTATACCCTAATTCCTTATATGAACAGTGACTCTGCTTGACTGAATAAGTAGCATCTTTGGTTTAGTGCAAACAAAACAATGTTTCATTTCTTTCCAGCTTAAAAGATATAGCTACAGCTAAGCCATTTTCAAACTACAATTTCTGTGTTTGCCTCAAGTGTCTAACTGGTTAAATTGACATCAAAACTGTGCATCATAAATTTTTTTTTTGGGTGAGTGCATCCTGCATTTCTGACACTGTGTGGCAGGGGATCCTCTTAGCTATGTATAGCCACCTGAGCTATAGTCACCTGAGCCTCCACCAAAAACAGTTACATAAAAGAAGTGAGCATACATGTGTTCACTCCAGTATGCAGTTGAGCTTTACATAAGTACCAGATTGAACATAATGTACACTATAACATAGCTAAATCAGATTATTATCTCAAGCTTGTGACCACCTTTTGCAGTTTTATTACACATGGGTACATAGCTACGTAACTCCAGAAGTTTTGCTAGTTGGTTTTCAGCTCTGAGAAAATTGCAATCATGTGATGTAAAATTCTATTTCTTATTTTATTTTACGCTAGCCATAAAAATCATGACAGTAAAGGAAAAAGTTTGGTAGTGAATAATTTCACTAATAATTTCTGCCACAATTAATACTCACTATTATTATAAATTAGTAACTGTCACTACTTTTGTTTAAGAGCATCATACAGATAGATAGTCAGTAGCTGTTGTGGCAAAAATTAGTTAGTAGCTAGCGACCATAAGCTAAAGCCTTCACTACTTTATTTTTACTATGTATTTATTGCAAAAAATGTGTTTATTAACTAACTACACAATACGATTATTGGCTATCTCTGTCCAGTAGCAGCTTGCTGTGTGTAGTAAAAATAAATGCAGTTGAATGTAATGACACGACAAAACTGGTATCTTCATACACAAAAATAATGTAACTCCATGATCAGCACCACAGTACATATATAGATTGTTTTGTGGGAAATGTATTTGGTAATTAAGTCTTATTGGTGAATTACTAGCACATGGGTTGCTTCTTACTGACATTAGTCATGAAGGAATTGCTGAGCTATGGTAATGTTGGCAAGATTTAATTTAGTGTAGGCAAATAAAGCAGAAAATTTGCAATTACCTAAAGTCTTCCAATTAAACCATGCATAGCTACAGTGTAGTATAAAAATTGCTAGAACACTTCTGCAGTGTCTCACACCTCCTGCAATCACTTGGCTGGGAAACCTTAGAATTCTGCCATACCAATGCTAGACTGTCAGTGTTCTATAAAATGATAAATCAACAAAAATAATACCATATAATTCTTATCTCCGATATTCTAATGTCAGAGGAAGTAATTGTTACAAATTTATTCCATTTCATTGCCACAAAAACACATTTCAGTGCTCCTTTTTCCCCCACACTGTACCCAAATTACCAGACCACATTGTAAATTCATCTTCTATTGATCAATTGAAGTTATATTTATTAAATAACATTTTTTGATTACTATGTAATTTATCGATTTTTACTAATTGCTTTTTGATCTGCACATGTCCTTCAAATTGAAATTGTACAGTAATGGAAAATAATGATAATAATAATAATAACCAAGACCTATGGAAGTATGCATTATTTATGTTATATATATACACATGATTCACACATTTCACTATATAAAATTGTTAACTTGTTAGCACCTTCCAGTGCTACATTGCCTTTCTGCAGCCATCTTTGACATTCTAGGCCAATCAGTAAGGCTAATTAGACTGGACATAATCTTACTAAATAGCATGACAGCCAAAATTATGGCTGAAACATATACGTATTGCAATTCTTTGTGACCAGGCCTGTGAAAATAGGGCATGTGGGCACAAACTATATATACCCCATCACAAAACATCTCATATCTCAATACAGTCGAACCTCTCTAATCCGACACCTGCATAATCCAGAATCCTCTGTAATCCGACCAAAATGTCATTTACCAACACTTTTGTGTAGAAAACAACCTCTGTAATCTGACACCTCTGTACTCTGTAATCCGACACAAAATTTGATTCCCTAGACTTGGAAGTACATTGTTTTCGACCTTTGTTATCCGACAGAGAATAAAAACAGCATTAAAAACAATATCACAGAAAATAATTTTTAAGCAACCAAAGCATCTATTTGGTTGACAATAATGGAAAAAAAGCTGCAACACTTGCAAATTCTAAAATTAATTCATGACTAAAACATTGTATGATCCATTTTACCACATGATTTACTGCATAATTTGATGTAATTCTAGATATTGTACAATGTCGGATTACAAAGGTGACTTGATAATCCAACAACCCCCTTAATCCAGCAAAAATTTAATACTTCCATTGAGCGTCGGATTAGAGAGGTTTGACTGTACTGGATAGAATATTTTTGATCGGTAGCTTGTATTTTAAAGCCAACTAAATGTTAATAAGTGCTAAAAATTTCATGGCCAAGCAAAAATGGAATACAAAGTTATAATACATCAAAGTTTGAAAAAGTAGACAATTTGTTTTGCCCACACGCCCTATTTTCACAGGCCGAATCACATGTTATTTTTAGTCTGCTTTTACCCTTTTTACAGTTAGCTAGCTATAGGCTGTTTTGATCTGTGCCTCCCTCTGTATAAATACGGTGCTTGCAAACGTAGAAACTTTAGCATCTCAAACAATGATTTTCATGAATAGTATGTATACAATTGTTTCACTGCACCCACACCCACAACACATGCATGCAAGCATACATGTATGCAAAGCCTCTGGCAGTTAGAGTGCTCTATCAATAATCCTGTGGTATTGTATGTCCAGAAGGTGTTGGGGAACAGTAATTTAAAACTTGTCATGGATGAGCAAACACAATTAGTGCAGCCTAGTGCTGAGGTTTTTAAATAGAGTAAATCTGAGAATATTAATAATAACCAGTTAGGCTTAATTGTTGACTTAGCAAATCTCAAGTGTGGTATATAAACTAAAGCAGTTCTCGTAACTATAATAGCACAAAAAAGATATGCCAGATCATTCAGTCCATTATCCTCACCCAAGCTAGTAATGCATTGTATCTGCTGCTTGATATAAAGACTAAAATGCTGGTTCCATTCACTTAATAATTAACTAGATAAGGCCACAATAACATACATTTAATTACCAGTTTCTCACCACCTACTCTCATCAATTTTTTGCATCATTGGTATATAGCTGATTGCAACAATTAAACAACTTTTTTTAGTTAGTAAGGCCATGCAGGCGAAACATTTACATTTAGAGGATTTTCAAATATGCATGAGGGCAGGCAGTCATTTTCACCTCTCATTATGAAGAACAAATAGGAAATTTGCTATGGATTTCAAAGACATTACTTAGACATTTAGCTGCACCTAGTACATGAGCCTTATATTCAATAGTCCCAAAAATGATATTCCAGTATACTGCTAATTGTGGTACAACTGTATACACTGTAAGAACAACCTAGTGACAGTCACTACATTTTGTGGCAATTCCCAGTGACTGTCACTACTTTGTCAGTGACCTTCCCTGGGATTTGCCACAAAAAAAAGCAGTGATGGTTACTAGGTTGTTTTTACACATGTGTAATGGCAGCTCTTGACAGATGCTGTAAGGTTTGAAATCAGTCTGATCTTAAATGAAGGCAAATGCAAGTGCACTCCGTGAAGTTACTAATAATCCTGGAATATATTTGTTCATGCACATTATTAGAGCTGTTGGTAGGAGTTTAAAGCCGAGGTCAGAGCTCGTTATGGGATACGATTTGGGGAGATTTCAAGGTGATGTGGATGAAGAATTGATTTGTACTATTTGTGGAGGGGTATTCCAAGAACCGCGTCAAGTCTCCCCGGGTGAACATTGCTTCTGCAACGAGTGCATCCAAGAATGAGTGAAGCATCAACAAAAGTGTCCAGTAGATAGGAACCCCATTACACCTTCCAATCTTGGTCCTACTCCGCGAATACTCCGTAGCCTACTAGCCAGACTGAAAATGTTCTTCCACTAATTCAATATGGCTGTCCTGTTTGGTTGCCTCATTACAATAAGGACCTCAAACTGCTAGAATCTATTCAGAATCGAGCTGCTCGCTGGATTTGTGGCAGTCACTGTAACCCTTCTACATTTACATGGTCACCATCATCAGGATCCTGCCTTTCTCAACTTACTTGGCCTTCCATTTACACACAGCTCATCACCATATCATTGTTATTTTTGTATGACTTGATGCATCACCAAACTTCGATTACTTTTGATGATCACTTTAAATTTAATTGTAACAACACAAGATCTCATTCTAGGACACTTATGACTAAATCATCGGTGATTAATGCATATTGTTACTCTTTTTTTTGTACATATAATTTTCTTGTGGAATAAATTACCAGCTTCTGTATGTAATGTAAATTCACGTAAGGTTTTTTGTTCTGCTGTACTTAATCATTTTGCATGTATATAACTAGACCTCTCAACCTGGAAGCAGACCTGGTCGTGAGAAAGCCAGCCACCAGTACTCCATACAGCTGTGAAGCCTGCCATCTTTGTGATGGGGCTCATGCACATACATTTGTTTTACCAAAAAAATGTTTTAAATGCACAACTAGCTAGCTATGTAGGTGCAATACCGCTGTTTACTGCAGCTTATACTAAGTATCTCTATGCTACAGTGTAGCCTACTAGCTATATGGCAAGAACCTATCTTTGTTCCATCGTTGAGTCACGTGATATCAGTCTTTCAACTCAGTTGATGTACTGGTTCACCAGTGATTCATTGTTGAAATCCCCTATGAGTAAAATCAGTATCCAGCAGTGGATTTAGTGTTCAGTACAGATTTTTTGCACAAGTACACCTCACAACAACCGAAATTAAGCAATAAACATTTGTAATAACACAACTGGTAGGATTTCACCATATTCTTCACCTTCCATATGTGGTGAGTCTTTTCTCAAAGGATTTCACCCTAGATAATGCTCAGTTCATCGAGTTTGACAGCGTAGTGACTCGTGATACAGTCAAAAATACGGGAAACCGCCAAAATTTCCATTTCAAAATACAGAGGCGCCCCACTTTTCTAATTGACCGATCATGTGATACCTGCTACAAAGACGTTTTGGCAAGGAGATTTTGCGTGCGTTAGGAAATTTTATTGAAAATCGATGCACTTAAAATAACAGTTTCTCTTTCTGCAAACAAGTTTTAATTAAAACCACCAAAACCCTCATACACTGCTCATGGTACATAAGTGTAGCTGTAACTACTTGTGGAGTTCCAGTGAATTGAATAGTTGTAAACAATGTAGAACCAGTCACAAAAACAAGTACAGGCCACACTACAACCATTAATACTTGTATAAATAGCAGTCCGGCTTACTTTAGCTAATGAATTGAACAAATGACATCTATACAGTTCCTAATAGCATCAAACAACAGTCTTAGCAACTATACACACTGCAAAAAGTAATGATTGATATTTAATGTCCCAAAAGAATGAATTCTAAAATACATGCACACACAATAATTGCAAAATTATTATTATTACAACTGAACTGTCTTCAGTTAGCTCAGATAATCAGGCTTATCAATAACAAAAGGATGGACACCAACAGAACATTAGCTGTATCTGTGATTGCAGCACCAGTGGCAGCAGCAGCTTGCTATATGAAGTATAACAATCGACACAATAAGCAACATGACAAAACTGCTGTATAAATATATATCCCTATGGAACCACAATTATACAGAACCCCTGTTAAAAGCTATTAATTTTGTTTTATAATAAGTCCTTTTCTTATTGGTGAATTATTAATCTAGCAAATGAATTGCTCTTTACTGACATTAAACATGAAAAAGGGTTGCAGAGACGAGGTTATTTTAGTAAATACAGCAGAGATTTACCATTTCACCAAATGAAAATTGATGCAGCCTGCTTAAATGCCTTGCAAGAAGTGGTAACACTCAAGTAATAAGGTTAGCTGGACATGCATGATTTTACCACAAAGCTTGGTCAGTACAGAGTGATTTTTATACACTCTGTGACTACAGTGACTTAAGATCCTATGACATTTAATTCTTCAATTTCTTTAAAAGGCTGGACAAACACTTATATTATTAAATAAAGGCTGAGAAATCAACCCCAGCATGACTAATCTACAGGGATCCAGTCAAGCACTACACTTATAGTTACTATTATTATTATACCTCACTTAGTTAATTAATATTTTTATGACTTGCTTTTGCAGTCCATAAGTCAAAATATTTTTTTATTACAGGTGTGACAATTCATTGTTTTTTGCTTAAATTTGTCATGACCTTATTAATGGAATTCCACTTATTTCTATATGCAATAGTTTTTGGATCTCTTATGTGACTATCAGACTTTATGATGATCAATTTCCAAGGGCAAATTTTGATTAAATTTTATTTTGGTATGTCAATTCTTAGTAAGACTTCACTGTATGTCTAGTACCAACATCTAACGTCACATGCACAAGTGCTGTTGTGTGTCCTGATATGAAATGAAAAACAGTAAGTTTGCCAGGTGGCAATTACTACAACAACTTTTGGTGACTTTGTGGCAGTTTAATGCCAAGACGATACTCCGCCAACATTCTCTTTCCTCTGAGGACAACTTGGACTTTGATTAAGTTAAGCTAGTGTTGCTGTAGTATAAGTAATTTGCTTTCAGTTGTAGTCTATCAGTTAGTTGCTTCTGTATTGTCTGTTTATCTAGTACTGTAGCACTTCAAAGTTATTCCGTCGAAAATTAGCTTGTGATGCTAATACTATACAGTGATAAATCATAATACATTACTCACCAGTACACATCTTCCGGGATTAGTAACAGAGCAAAATGCATATGCTTGTTCAGGAGTGATAATAATATCTGAACTAGATCTGTAAGAAATTTGTTAATTTTATATACCACCATCAAATGTAACCACTCACAATCCCACATAAGTGAATTCCAAAGAACAACATCCCGTTGCATCTACAGCAGCTTGAACAACCTGAAGAGTGAAATGGATTCACTTGTATTTTACTCTAAGAGACCACTGATTACACAACTATGGATATACTACTGCACAAATGGAAGTAAAAATGCTGTATTTGGTTACATTTCAGTAAGACAAATAATACTGATCTGTTAAGCTCATTTGTTTGTTCATTAATGAAACACACTAGGAAACATGCAATTAATTGATAAAACAGTCATTAGTATAGTTAGCAATGAGGCAACTGCTATAGTAAATACTGAAATTGAGATACCCTATAACAGACCAATCAGAAAATCAAACAGCAATCACACTATTATATATACTTGATTTGCCAAGTGCAATTTTAACTGTTATGAGTACAATTATTCCCTAATGGCACAAAAAATGTGTTTGATTGCCTACTAATCCCATAGTGACCACCCTTCATGCTAATTAATCTGACAACCATAGCAACTGTTACTAAGCACTAAGCAACAGAAATGCAAAAAAATAATCACTGCAAAAGGCTAGACATACTTAGCAACTTTTGCCTAGCAACTATTGCTATGAGAGGTTTACCACTGCTGTTAAAGCAACCAAATTTTTGCTATGAAATAGGGCATCTATCACTATGGTAACATCAGTTGTTAACAGAATTACTCCATACTGTTAGAGTAACATTGCAATTACAAAAACAAACCAAGTAATTGAGACTAATTGCATTCCCTACTATTGGTATGGTAAACTAAATTACTATGTGATTAAAAGAGCAATCACACTACACTTGACTCTAATAGAGCAATCAATAATTATATTCCTCCTAAATTGTTTTGGTTACATACACCTTTGAGAGGTAGTTACATATTGTACAGTTTAACAACACTTAACTTGTATTTATACTAGCAAAAATGATGCTTTATTTAAAGTTAATTGATTCATGTGATACAAGCATGACCCTAAACTTGACCATAGAAACAACAATTTTGTTTGGAAGAAATGAGAGTGTACTAATCCAGAGATCATGGTTCAACTTTTCAGTTTGCACTATCACTATTTTGTATTTTCATGGTCAGTATCAATAGTTGATCAATAGATACATCAGTAAAGTGTGCGAAGTCCAATATTGCTATCACTGAAGTGTAGTCAGATTCAGTTTTGTTTCATAGCCATTCTAGTTTTATGTCTACGTATAATAGGCTAGCAAAAGCATTAAGTATTATGCCAGCATAATAGGATGATTTTCAAGAATTTTAATTAAAACGCACAATGTGAGCTCCAAAAATACTGAACAACATGAACACACTACACATTATTACTGCATGTCATATCAAAAATACCTTGCAGTGTTACTATTTTTCCTTTTTTTTGGCTAATTATTCACACTTTATGGAAATAAGATTGAAATACTCTAATAGAACAGTCAGGAAATCAGATAT